>NC_083470.1:9355000-9402500 GCF_030014155.1 Tachysurus vachellii
TGCTAATGATACACAACTTATCTTCTTTTTCACACCCTCAGATACCACAGCTTCTGTTTGGATCTCAGCATGTCTGGCAGACATATCATTGTGGATGACTGCTCATCAGTTGAAGCTCAACCCTAGCAAAACTGAACTCCAGATCATCCCAGGTGATTCATCCTCAGGTCACGATCTTTCAATATCCCTGCATAACGATCTGATCTCACCCTGTCACAGCTCGCAGCCTTGGGGTAACCATGGGCACTCAGCTGTCTTTTTCCTCACATGTTCCTAATGTGACACGCTCATGTCGGTTCCTTCTCTACAAGATTACAAGGATCTGGCCATTTTTGTCCACACAGGCTGCTCAGGAACTTGTTCAGTCTCTTATCATTTCAAGACTGGACAACTGCAGCTCACTGCTGGCAGGTCTACCTATGAACACAATTTGTCCTCTGCAAATGATCCAAAATGCAGCTACACGACTTGGTTTCAACCTGCCTAAGTTCTCGCATACCACCCGACTGCTGCGATCCCTCCACCGGCTTCTGGTAGCTGCAAGCATCAAATTCAACACACTAATGCTTGCCTACAAAGCCAAAAATGGACCAGCTCCCTCTTACCTCAAAGCCCTCACCAGTCCTCGCACTGCACATCGCTCACTCAGAGCTGCTCGACTGGTCCCACCATCACTCAGGGTAAGAGGTAAGTATACTACAAGACTCTTTTCTTTTCTGGCAACAAGATGGTGGAAAGAACTTCCCCTAGGGGTCCAGACAGCTGAGTCACTGGCTATTTTCAAACAACGGTTGAAGACCTACTTATTCCTGAAACACTTCAACTAGCATTTTCCTCCCTGTATGTTGTATTAAAATAATAATAATAATAAAAACCACTTTTAATAGTGTTTTAGCCTGGTATGGTAGCCATGGTATCTTAAGTCTGTAAAATAGTGAACCAGAGTTAATGTATTAAATGATAGAGACTTAAAAGCACTTTTGTACGTTGCTCTGGATATGGGGCATCTTCCAAATGCTGTAAATGTAAATGTCAATTTTAAAAGACATTCTAGACAATTGTGTGCTTTCAACTTTGTTACAAAACTTTGGGGAAGAACTACAAAAAGTCTATAATTATAACTTTCTAATATATTGTGAATACATTAAGTCTGATGATCATAAATGGATTGCAGAAAGGATCCTTGTTGTGATAATCTTGTTATTCAGACAATAAATAAAATGGGTTCCTCGCATATTTATTACTGATAAATTCATCTTAAAAAGGAATCATTTTATGAGGTCGGCTAAGAGCAACCTATGTTATCTGTTGTTAAATAGGTAATTTGCAGAATGAATGAAAGCTGATGGAGCGCAGTTATTAATATCTCATTTACACAATTCTCTCACTCATTATGAGCATTGCTTTCATGTTTGTGTGAAGTATGGCTTGCAGCCTACAACTAAATAACACACATTTGTGAAGTGTTGTCGATTTAAATGAAATGTGGCTTTTAAATTCCCCATAATCGCATTCACGGACGTAATAACCCTGTAAAAGACAAAGCAAAACCAGTCACAACAAAGCAGCGTTGTGTGAGTAACTGCACAGGAGAGCCATTCTACACAACATGCACTCAACAACAAGGCCATTTTAGGATGTTCCACATTCAGAACAGGACCCAGGAGTAAGATGAGTCAGTTGTCTCATATAAGATTCTCTTTCACATACATACACACACATTGGACATTCAGAAGATTTATACTCTCTAAACAATAGCTGACACTCCATATGTCCTCGAAAGTGCTTTATTCAATGACAACACTATAAATCTCAAAGCCTCCTGGTCCTGGCCTCAAAAACTTTATCCTGTACACACCCTGTTATAGGCGCCGAAGCATGAGCACTTTCTTCCAACTTCTAGTCATCAATCAGTACAGGATGCATTACAGCTCTGATCTCAGAACAGCACGTGAACTTATGCTGCCCCATTAGCCAGGACAACACCTTCCCTTAAAATGCAAAGCCATGAGAGAGAGTGAGCGAGAGAGAAAGAGAGAAAGCGCGAGAGGCCGGTGAAATGTCTCTCTTAAGTGTAATGGAGGACATTACTTACCATCAGGTGTAATAAACTTCAGCTAGATGTATCAACAACGACAAATGCCTTCTGAGAGGCTTTTAGCAAAGCCTTCCAAAGCCAAATTACCCAATCTTTCTTACATCCCTTTCTCCCTCTCACACGCACTCACTCACACACAAAGTCAACATGTCCGGCCTGCGTGCGGAGGGATGATGAGGCACTGCATGTGCAGGACCCTTGTTCTTCATTTCGTCCATTCCCTCTTCACACACACACAGAGGGACCCAGTGAACTTGACAGCGTTTACCAAACTGTCATTTTAAAAGACCTGTACATCTGGTCATTTTATGCAGCCAATCGTGTGGCAGCAGCATAAAAAATGCATCAAATCATGCAGATATAGCTCAAGTTAATGTTCACATCAGAATAGGGGAAAGTATGATCTCGGTGACTTTATCATGGCATGGTTGTTTGTGCCAGATGGGCTGCTTTGAATATTTCTGAAACTGCTGATCTCTTGAGATTTTCACTTAGCAGACTCTAGAGTTTACACAGAATGGTATAAAAATAAAATAAAAATTCTATCTGAGGGGGTTTGTTAAGATGAAACGTTGTTAATGTGAGAGATTAGAGGTGATTGACAAAACTGGTCTGAACAAACATGAGGTCTATAGTAAGTCCTATAAGCATTCTTTACAACTGTGGTGAGCAGAAAAGCATCTCAGAATGCACAACACATCAAAACCTGAAGTGAATGAGCTACAACAGGAGAAGACAAGATCAGATTCCACTCATCAGCAAAGAACAAGAATCTAAGGCTATCATGGACACAGACTCAACTGGACATTTGAAGACTAGAAAAAACATTCATGCATTTTCCTATGAGAAAGAGTTTCCAAAAACAGTAACCCTTTAATATATAAAGAACTAACTGAATAAACCCTGATGAACCCTCCATAAAATGTTTAGTAAATACGATTTTGTAGAATGTGCTAACTAGAACAAAACAAAACAGAAACAATTAAACCAACAAGTAAAGCCATTAAGTGCAAAGTACTGTATGTAGTACCAGTGTACTGATGTGAGACATTGTAGTGATGTTTAAAGAGAACACAACAGAAAACTTCTGTTCACACAGATCTCACTATTTCTATGCAGTGTGAAATGAAAATCATAACACGCTTTGCCATCTGCCATAAAGTGATTTCTCCCAACATGTAGAACAACTAAATAATGTATGCACTTGGAAATTCATAATAATATTTATAACAACAGATGAAGGCTAAATAGGAGGCAGTAAAGGTTAAAATTAACTGGTGTCATCGTGTGTGTATTCCACCTCAAACACAGTGATCTGGGACCAGGGTAAAGCACTTACTAAAGATGAATTAATAACAAGGGACATGAATGAACAAGGAATTCAGGATGTCTTCAAATGTTTTTCATTGCACACAAATTTTATCACAACTTTTGAGTGGTCTTTTCAACTTTTCAGGACCACACAGTGCCAGCTATAGCCTCATATTCCCGTACTTGGCTGATAGGAATGGAACCTGATGTGGTCTTCCGCAGTTGCAGCCCATCTGCGTCAATGGTTGATGCACTGAGATGCTTTTCTGCTCAACACGGTTGTAGATAGTGTTTTTTTTTTCTTTCTTTTTAATTAGAGCATAATGTTCTATTTTTCTCTTTCTTTAAATATATATAATACACAAAATAATAATACAAAAAAAAAAATCAACACAAAACATGATGTATTAATGGTAATATCTCTATTGTTTTGTAATATGAAACTAGTTCATTGGGGATGGGGATGCAAAGCAAAATTCTCTGTGAGTAATAATGATATTCTTTCCATTTTGAGGCTGTGCCAATAGTCGATTTGGTTAAGATAAATTGCCCCCAGCTGTGAATGAGTGTGTGAGTATGCATTGGTGCTCTGTCTATTCCCAGATTTCCTGTGATAGGCTCAGGATCCGCCACAATTTAATCAGGATAAAGCGGTTACTGAAAGTGAGTAAGTGAGAGTGGATAACACAAGCATCAAGACATAATGGAAAATACAAAATTGATTAACTTGATGTTGCCTAGTGCTGATTCAGCATTGTGATATAGCCTATTAACTATGACAGATTTCTGCAGTGTGGCCCTGCAGTAAATATTGTGGTCCTGGATACGGGCCTGCATATACTCTACATATAGCTTTTACTTCGTACCCAGGCTTGTGAGTGAATGAATACTGTAGGTATGAGTCAGCCCAAGCATCAGGAGTAACACTGCTGCCTCTTTCCCTGGCAGCTGAATAAGATGACACCGCTGGGTGGCGCTAGAACACCGTCATCACCAGGGAACTCGGGCTCACAGCGGCATTGAGCGAAATCGGTGGCACGGAGAGCTTCACTTCAGACCTTCCACCTTCTCCTCCGGTTCGAACGCGCCAGACACGATACCGTTACACCACTTCCGCTTTATATTTCCTCTTCCAGAAAACACAGAGACGCCGCGGACGCACACGCAGTGCTCGTGGCTGGAGGGCTTGCGCTCTGGCACCGGTACCGGAATAGCGCTAGAAGCCAGAAAAAAGCGCTGAAGTTTGGCGCGTCGTGCGCGCTGTGACATGGAGAGGTAGAGCAGAACGCGGCGCTGACACGCAACTTTTAAATGCAGCCCTGACTTTTTTGGGAGGGATTTTTTTTCTCTGCCAGGACAGTGTTCAGTTTCTCCTTGATTTGGGTGGTAAACTATAATCGAAGCACTGCTGGGTGAATTTCAGAAGGACTTGAGATCGTGAAGCGCGCCGCGGTGCGCATGGCCCGTGACAGAGGATACGAGCGCTCGCGTTATGTCCGGTAATGGAACAGCAATGAGAGCGGACTTTTCCCTGGAATAAACGCAAGCGCCGGGCCAACAGGTAAAAACCTTTTAATGCTTCATTTTTCATTTCCAAGAAATATGTTGCATGATAATTCCATATGTATATATATGGATATATGTTCTACTTCTACATAAAATACTTGTAAACTGTATATATAAAACACTCTGATAGCCATAAAAACACTAGTTTTAGTAATAGACCCTAAATCTTATGTCGTGCATGACTGAAACTTCATGCGGCTGAAATATATCCTAAAAAAAATACTCTTGTTGGTGACAAATAGGCTTATAAAATGGGGACATGAAATATTACACCACGAGCAAATTGGGTGTGATGGAGTGTGCAGTACTCACGAGATCACTAACATCTACATGACCCCATTAACACCTCATAGCGTCAAAAAAAAGCATCTCTCTTAGCCCAGAATGAACACCGTTATTAAAATCATCCACAATCTTGAATAAGGACAGCAAAGAATGATCATACACAGTGTTATAACATTCTAGCTGTTACAATGACTTAATTATTCATGTCCTGAAATAAAAAGACTGCAGAATCTACAGTGATGAGATAACAATAATCAGATTACGGAATAATCTGGTGTAATAGTGCACTGAGATTAACTTTCACTAATGAATTAACACAACTGTTAGGCTTACTGTAGTATAATCACTATAGATTTTAAAAGACTGGACAAAACATTAACCTAAGTAACCATCTATTGCTGATTAATTAATGGTTAATTAACTAATCTAAATGTGTTAGATTAATGGTTAATCTAACACATTTAATGACTTACATCGAGTGTTTAATTAACATATGCATGCTTCTGTTAATGCTAACAGTGCTTGTTAAAACTGTGTATGTTTGTGTGTGTTAACTTCCCACTGTACAAGTGAATGCACCACACCTCTAGGTGTTAATTCAGCACTGTAGATTTTATCTCTGGGACTCTACACTGGGGCGTTTGCTGTTTTTTCTTGAATGCTGCAGTTCCTCTCATCCTCTTGAAATCCCTCGTCTCTGTCGTCAGACATCACTTGTCTCATGCTACGCTCAACAACTATAGAGCATTATGAGACATGCGGATAGACTTCTAATTTACAGAGTGAAGTTTTTGACAGATATAGGCTACGAGACTAATAATTTTTTAAAGCCTGTGAAAATGACATCTCAAGAGACGGCTTGAGATAGGACACCAGTAATAGAAGATGGTAAACGCCACAGGAAGAGCTGCTAGTTTTTGGGTCATTTATTTGACAGGCGTTAGTTCATAGTAGTCTGCACAGCTAAATGCTACCAGTAGCATTAAACTAAATTATTAAAGTCAAGCTAGGCACACATGTGGTAAGCCTTTAGCTGGATTTTTATTTGTGAGTGTCCAATAAAATTCTGCTGTATAACAGATGGACAGAACAAACAATTACAGGTACACTCATATACACACACAGTCTCCACACACTCATTGCACATATTGACTGAACGAGTCGCTGAGGGTTTTGAAGCTGCTGAAGTGAAATACTCATCCAGACAGGATGTATTGAATCTGACCTGTGCGTTAATGCAGGGAAATAGATGTTCACTGGAATGCTGCTAGATTCTTCATGTCAAAGCGCTAAATCTGTCCTACTCTTATGTAGAGATTTTCAGTGTGTTAGGCAATGCTGTGCAATATATTCTTTGTGAAATCCTATCACGATACTGGCCTTTACTACACTGATCTCACCAAAGGTTATCTCACAGATCATGAAATATTTCAGTGTGTTATTGTTTTTGACTAATATCACCCAGGATTATGGGTGTTTCTCTATAGGGGTTTGGATGAGCTTACATTATCATGAGCTTAGTAATGAGATTAACAGTAACGCAGTGACACAATCTATATCTGAATATGTACCTGTATCTGTTTAGTGCTTCACATATCAGTGTCTGTATCTAAACTCAAAATGGGCAGGGCTTAAATGCAAAAAAATAAAATAAAATAAATAAACAAATAACAGAGGTAGAAATGCATGAACTGTCAGTATGGTGTGTGACTTCCTCACTTCCTCAACCTCAGCTACAGTATAGCACTTGAGTTCATAATTGATCTCAAACAGAGATTTGTGAACGACGGCTTTATTAAAGCCTTAATTATGTTTCTTTGTACCTCCTTGCAATACTAAATAACCGATTTCCCAAAATGTAAACAAATTATTAGCCAAATGTAAACCACAGAAGTTACTAAGGATTCTGCAGGTAAATGCATCCTGCATCTCCTTCTGCTCGTGGTCCCTCACCAGCGCCGACATGAAAGCAAAAACCTCCTTCTTGTGTAGCTTTTTCATTGCAAGATTCTTGCAGTCCTGATGCATGACTCCACGGAATACACTTTGAAAAAAAGGCTTTGTGGTAAGCTTTATTTAAAAATAGGCATGTGTCATAATTGTATCTGTATTTGTACCTGTTTACAACATGGTATCATGGTATCTGCATTTGTGTACATTATGTTGTATTTCTCTAATAATATTATACTTAGTTATGTTATACTATAAGGTATCCTCATTATACTGTATACAGTACACTAATTATAGTAAGCTGGGAACCAGAATGAGGTACTGCACACACACACACACACACACACACACACACACACACACACACACACACACACACAAACTCGCAAACAGGTCTGATTGATTAATTAGACAAACTTTACGTTTCATTACTACACAGGACCCGAATAGATGATTATTTTTGAAGAAACAGATGAACTTACATCTATTCACATTTACTAAGACTTTGATGGTACATGGAAGCAATCTTTAATAGTCCAAAGGGAATATGCACTTATGTGATTCAAAACATCGACTACAAGCCTGGCAGAACTCCCACAGTTCTAATAAACCCCAGGCTTACTGTTCAGACTAATGATAATAGCAAGGGATACATTTTTTCTTTGCTATTTAATGGGGAATTCATCTCTGGTTAATGGGTAATTCTGCAGGTAATAGCAAGTCTCTTGAAAAAAAAAAGTTTGTTTGGAATGCAAATACATCTTCTTTAAGTATCTGTTTACAAATCGTACGTGATATCTTATATGTGTTATGGCTTACCCTTATACACAGGCGTGAGCTGCAGGAGTTCTGTGTACACCAATGAAACAGGTTGTCATTATATTTAAAGGCTTTATAATGGCATCTAAATGGTATTATCCAGAACAGAGCAACTGTTTGCATACATTTACAGCTGACCCTGTATTCACGTTAGCGAGCGACAAAACAGCAGACGATTATTCATTTTCTACTGTATGTATAGAGCTACAGCGGCGAAGTAACAGTACGACAGTGGATAAGTTGAGATTTTGTCAACTTACTTACAAACAATTGGCTCGAATGATTCCTCAGCAAAATTTTATAGCACACACGGTTCAATTCTTTCATTCCTCCATACACATCTTTAGTTCCTTTCTGTAATGACTCGAAAAAATGGAAAATGGAAATTTTGTGAAAAACTTTTCATATGTGTCATATACCTTACAGTCAATATATGTAAATAAGATATAAAGAAAAAAAAAATTAAGCTTCAAAGGAAGTAGCAAAGATCATTGGCATCTATGATGACTGCTTTTAGCTAGTACAGTTAGTTAGCTACAGTTACAGTTAGCTAGTACAACCGATTTACAAACTGATTAGTGTGTTCATTCATTTAGTGTGTTCTTTCATTCACTATTTAAAAAAGCTTTACAGATATATAAGCATTCTGGTGGGTGTATGTATGTAGTACAGTTATATAACTTGCACAGCTAACCTGCTAACAAATCTAACTTACAGAAAGCAACATTTTCAGTTTTCATGTTTTTTTCATTGACAAATGTCAATATCATATATTCTAGTAAACTACCCAGAAGTGACAAACTAAATGACAAACATGAGCAATACAATATTCATATTAGCATCGGAGATGTATTGGCATCAGGGTCATATTTAATGTACCTGATTATGTTTTGATCCGTATTTGTGCAGTATAGCTGTTTGCCTTTCTTCTGCATCGTTTCTGTAATGTAGTGGTGGCTCACTAGATAATGCTCTGGGTTACTGATCAGAAGGTCAGTTACTGCTAAACTGCCGATGTTGGGTCCTTGAGCAAGGCCTCTTTCTCAGCTCCGGGGTACTGTATCATGTGGGGGACACACAAGCTGGGATCCAAGAAGAAAAGAGTTTGACCATGTGTAATGTTCAGTATATGTAACAATTAAAGGCTGCTTTGTCTCGTTATTGGATCAGGAGTGTGCATCTACAGATACAAAGGGCTCTGATATACTATAAAAATCATCTTAAAATAGAAAAAAAATATTAATGGCTCAAAAAAATCCTCCCTTATATCCGTTTGTTTAATTCTGTGCCATATATGTTATGACAGTATGCACATGGCAGAGAGCGTTTCGCTGCAGTCTGCAACCGAGGTCTTCTGCCAACGCTCAAGAACAGTGTAGTGTAATTAGACTGAGTTTACAACGAGCTCATGATGGTGATTTACTAATCACTCTAGCAGCAGGAAGCCCGACTCATAATAAGAGAGAGACAGGAAAAGAATGGTAGAGAGAGAGAGAAAGAGAATTAGACACCTAATTATGTTTGGTAACTTGCACAAAAGAGCTTGTGGAGAAGTGAACTAATTTCAGACCTTTAAGTATCAGGGTGTATTTTCAAAACCTCTGATGAAAGCCTATTTATTTCATGTCTTTACATCCTTCCCTTATTCCTTATGTGTCTAATTGCCTGACAGTGCTGCTTTCCATTCGCAATACAGCTTTCACTCTTTATCTCTTTCTGTCCCTTTTACAACAAGGTTTACCTCCTTGTTGTCTTTTTATTCTCTATTTTAATTAACATTTTATGACAAGTCAACTGTTTTTTTCATTATAGGTTACTGAGGTATACTGAGATACTTGGTTATTTTTGGAGCATTTAGTTATTGGCCCCAGCACTAAAAGCTTCTGGATCCTTTTGCCCCACTGATTATATTCCTGTCTGATTAATTAGAGTAGTCCGTCCCTCCCTTTTTGTGTGTGTGTGTGTGTGTGTGCAGTTATATTATTACTGTGTGGTTATTTGTGGGAACTGCTGATGGCTAAAGGTGAATGGTCAGGCATCATGGGAATGGTGCTGGGCCGTGTGTCACTGTGTGTGTGTGTGTGTGTGTGTGTGCATTTGTGCCACACGGTGTTGAGTTTCAGCTACTTTTAAACCGCTGAGAGCTGTCTGGGAGGGAGGATTAATGTCTAACAGACCTCCGCTCACCCATTATCCTGTAATTGATCGGCTGTTAGGTGATTAATCCATCAAAGACATTAACGAAGACAGAGCATCTGAATACCTCTGTTGTGTACAACTCTGTGTGTGTGTGTGTGTGTATGTGTGAATATATATATTGAAGTGTGTTGATGAGGGCCTTGAGCTTTTCTCATATTCATTCAAACCTCGTACTGTCGGTTCAGGTAGAACCTGTAGCTAGACATGTACAGTTTTCTGTAAAGTGCTTTCTGTCCAAAAAGGTGCTGATATTTGTACCGGAGTCAGTGCCAAGAGCTTGAACCTTTTTATGCTTTTCTTTTGTGAATAAAAATGGTTCTTGGCTGACAAAATTGGTTCTGTTCCAAAAAAAAAAAACAACCACTGGTTTGGAACAGAGGAGCTGGTAATGTCAGGAGCTTGGGGTCAGTCTGGCACCACTGCAATTCAACCACTTATCTTGTTTACATGACTGCTGTTAAACTCTGTGTGAAGGTTATAAATACGGTTTTTATTAGTTTTTTTAAGAAGACAAAATAGTGGCTTATTGGTATGTCTATACAACTCTCCGTTCACTTTATTCGTAACTTCTGTACACCTGCTTTTTCATGCAATTATCCCATCGTTCTGTCATGTACATGAATGAGGAAGTGTATGAGTGATGAAATACATGAAATATTCAATCCTTTGTCAAACTCAAGGATACTTGAGATAGGTTGCAATGCTGACTGCTAAACTAGAGCATCACTGGTTGAAAACCCTTCTCTTCTCTTCTCTTCTCTTCTCTTCTCTTCTCTTCTCTTCTCTTCTCTTCTCTCCTCTCCTCCACTTATCGCCTCCATTGTTAAAAAGTCCTGGAGCAGTTCTGCCATCCTTTTTCTCTCAGCAGAGGACAGAGAGAGATAATAATCCTGAAAGAGTCTCACTGGGAATTCCTGCTCTACTCTACACCTGCAGGCTTCAGCTCCCTTATCAGTTTATCAGGCAGCACTTAAACATTGGTTACTCGTCTGAATCCTTGAAGACTCGCCCTGTCTACAGGTGTTTGTTTCAGTGATTCATTGTAAAAACAAAACAAAACACTTACTAATCCTGTTAGGCTTATTAATGAAAAAAAAGTGGTTCTCCACCATTTACCCAAGTCAGTCTTGTGTTTCTAACCATTGAGTGGGATCCAAATATACAGCCGTCCATCATATTACAAAATAAATCTGTTTAACTGTCAGTAGCCGGTATGGCTCAGCACACAGTCTCACAGACAGAAAACTGTTATGCATTATATAAATACTTTACATACTCACTGTAAAACACTTAGGAAAAAGCATTTGTGTTTGTTATCTTTCTGAAGTCAAGTGTTTCCAAGTCCCTAATATTTTTCCTAATTTTTAAAGTATAGCCAGTTAGGCATTACCCAATTCTGTCATTCAAACCACTTACAGTTCTGTCATTTCTTACTGGGAAAGTTTCTGTGTACTGTGTAAATTGATATATTGTGTAATCATGTAAGTTTGATTGGACAGCGTGCTCAGTTTCAGGCACGGATGTTGATGTATAATGCATGCATCTTAATGTTGACCTGGTTTAAATACGTTGGTCCCGCTGCATACAGATTCACATATCAAACAATGGATGTGAAAAAAAGACAGTTCTTTATACATACATAATATATACCTACAAACAGGTGAAACGTTTTTGGATTAATGAATACGATATTAAATATTCTTATCAAACTTATGGATGGGGAGGGGTTGTCTTGGTCGTCTTGGTCTTTAGGATAGAAATGATCAGCCTAAAGGACTTTGTAGTGATTTGCAGTGATGCTTTGCTATTATAGTAGAAGTAAACCCAAGAAATGAGAATCAAAAATAAATGCGCTCCCCACACAGAATAACAAATCCACATTTAATCTGTTAATTAACCTTTCATTCCTTTTTTTATCCATCTATCTATAGATCTCTCATCTCACTTCCTCTGCTAACTATCCATGCATCCATTGTCTCACCTATCAATCCATCTGGTCTTCAAATTAGTTAGAGGTACATAGCATAAAAAAAACATAAAATAAATGACTTTCCGAGGTTAGATTATAATCGGAAATGGAGTTAAAGCATGCATTGAATTGATTAGGAACACTAATTTTAACAGAATATAAATGGATCTAGGGCAAATTTGTGACATGAGAAGTGAACACAGTGTATACTGGTTCCCACTGTGCTCCTGGAAACACATCTGTTCTGTGAGATGAGTGACTAAAATGCTTGAGAAATGCTTCTGCTTGAACTGTTCTAAATTGTCATGATCCGAGAGTTTCCAGGAATACAGCATGACCTCATGGAATACATTATTCTGCAGAATTTCCCACGGAGTTAACATTTCAATAACCATTCTCACCAAGCAGGCTTGAAAGAAGACATTTTGACACTCTGTAAAGCAGTGTAAAATGGACAATGACCTTTAAGTAGCTTTTTATCTCTCGCTCTCTTTCTGCATCTCTTTCGTGCCGTTCGTTCACGCTGCAAGGTTCACGCTGTATTTGTGTGATTATGGTGGTGTTAACCGTGATGCTGCACGACATTTCACTAATGTCAGAATCAGTTCACACCCTCAATCTGTGGCCTTTTCATAAGTGGCTGATGTCCTCATTCGTTTACACAATTTAAAAATCTTTTCTGACGGGATATATCACGCAGGAAACCCTGTTGATTCCGATATATACACACTTTTTTTTACAGAGTGGCAATGAAATTCAGTGGAATAAATCTTAACATGCTTTCTTTTAAACAGCATCACCTATGCAACATCCTGCTTTTATTATAGTACAAATTCTGTATTTATTACAGTATACTGCGCTGGCTGGATTCCACATTCCAGTTTGCTTGACATTTGCTATATATCACACTATATAGAGTAACTGCTTTGTCCTTTTCTTGCTGGATCCCACCCTGGATATACCAATACATTTGCACACTCTTTCACACCAACGAGCAAAATCAGAGTAGCTAGACCTCCTACCGGCATGTTTTTAGGCTATGCGAAGAAATCCATGCACTTGGAAGAAAGCCTTGAGGACATGAGGAAAACATGTTGAACTTCTGATATCAGGATTGAACCAGTACTCTGGAGGTCTGGAGGTGTGAGAGAGCAGCACTACCCTCTGCACCTCCACTAGGTCTCAGAAAATAAGCAACTCCAATAGGTCTTTGTTAAAACCTTTCACATGTAATACCACATTTAATATACTGCAAGTAAAGGAAGAACATAGAGTCAGAAATATTCAAATGAATCTTTTGCATGAAAATATGGTAATACAGTGCAAATTCATTTAGTGATCTTCTTTCACATTTTCTTTCTTTTTTTTCATTTTAAAACCATAGGGGGTGCAAACTTTTACTATTCTCTCTCACTCACTCTCTCTCCTACTCTCTCTCTCTCTTGGTCTCTCTCTCCTTCTTCCTTGCAAAGTCACTCTGAAGTTGCATGAGTTGAAAGCCGGTAAAGCCGGTAGAATGCTGAGCTGCTGAGATGGAGGCTTCAGCAAGCTCTTGCTTAAAAAAATTACTATGCTCTGTAACATCCTCTTGAACCTGGACACATCCTGCGAGCATCAGCTCAGTGCTGTAGAAGATGTCTGCTGAAATAGATACAGCATTTTAAGGTTGCAATCACTTTTTCGGACATTACAATCACTCCGGCAGCACGGGGTGAGACGGAGAAGTGGAAATGGAGAAGGAAGTGAGGTGAAAAATCAGGGCAAAGAAAGACAAGGGAAGAGATGAAGAGTCAAAAATGGTGTAAGTGAGTAAAATAGACGGAGGATGGGGAATGCTGATATGCTGTATCTGCTGCTCAAGCGGAAAAACCAGCAAATGTGATGCTGGAACAATCGTAATTTGTTTAATGATCTCACAATGGAAGACATAAAGATATGAGTTAGTACCTGAAGGTTAATGTCACATGTATTGGAGGCGTAACACTACAGTTAATTTATTACAATCTCAAATGAAGAGCACTAATTTCACTGCAATTAGATAAGTTTGCTTATACAAATCGTGGCCCATTAAAGAAAGAATAAGCGTATAAAGGACATTACTGTGCAACAATGTGTGCAATGTGTGGGTGAGCTTTTTTTTTTTTTTTTTGCATGTGCTAGATGTTCTTGATAGACATGACAAGTTCGGACTTCATACTGACTGCCAGAAGCGTATGCAGAATTGAGGACTGAGTATAATGCTGATTAAATACAAGAGAAGGCAGTAGATTTGTAGAGAAGTGTAGATTATTAGGTTTATGTTAAAGACACATAGTGAAACTATATTAGTGCGACGAATAGCAAATATAAAACCAACTGTCATGATACTGTACGCAATATCCCTTTATTTAAAGTTCTGATTTGCACATATTAATTAATATTACATTACAGGCTTGCATTCGTAGAGGGATTCTCATAAGCGACCATACATGTTACTGAGCAGAAAAATATATACTTAGTATTTTAAGCTCATTTTGAATAATGGACCCTCTCTTACTCAGCTATGAATGGCTCAAAATTCCTCTTCTATTATTCCTTACTATTACACTAATGGCTCATTTCTGTTTGTGACCCCGTTTTCCTATTTTTACGCAGATTAATGACGTAAGCATAACCTAGTAATGTTCTTTAATCATGTGTCTACCAGAGAGCATGTAGAATGTGTTATTATACAGTATGTTATAGTTTTCAACCAGGATTTAATTAGAATCATTTAGTACAGGATGTTAATAATATTTTGAAACGCCGCAAATGAAAATCTTGACTCTCACAGAGTATTCTAGGAGTTTCTATCTCAGTATTGTTACTTCGAGGGCGGTGATGGAGGCACTCGGCTCTTTTTGACATGCTGCTCTTTTCGCTGTAATAAATGTCAGCATGGTTTGGTCCAGTAGATCTCTAGATTGCCGTGGCATTGAGGAAAAGAACGAGGGGTGTGAAGTGCAGCAGAGGAAATGTATACAAGCGTAAAAGAAACTCTTTTGTGGCCCAGAGGAAGCCTGGTTGAGATGAACCTGCATTCGTATCTATCTATGTGAAAGAAGTCTTCTTTGTGGCTTTTTATTTGAAACGGGTGACAGTTGGGTGATGGTCAGAGCATTAAAGTGTTAGAGCTGAGGTGTGACAAGGGGGTCGGTGGCAAGAAGATGTGTCGAGAGAGTAGTGTGTAATTTTTCGAACCATCTGTTATTTGCATGTGTGTAATGAGAAAGTCTGGAGGTGTTATGATTTAAACGTAAACATTATTTAAGGAAATACATAGCGTCAAGTAGAATCATAGTCAATCAGACAAGAGTTAAATTCACTATCGTGGAGGAATATGAAAAGTAAATACGGGTAAGCAAGTATTATGAGGCAGAGTTTAAAATGAAACGCATTATGGATATGTGGCTTGGTGATGCACAAAGATAAACAGTGGTAAGACGTTTATATTTACATGTATGGCATTTTTCAGACTCCTATATCCAGGGCAACTTACATTTATCTTATTTATACAACTTTTATACAACTATATTTATACAATTAATATCTAAACTGGTTTGGAGAGGGAGTTCCTGATCCAGGTGAAGTTTGATGAGGTTCTGTTTGTGCCAATTTTCAATTGATAGAATATTCACAAACTACGATCTCTTATGAGACTGCCCTTTAAGGGAAATGGGCTATCGAGCCGCTCTGCTCCATCTTAAGGTAAATCGAATTTCCAGGCTAGTTAAATGTAATTGAAGATATCAGTCGTATCCATTGCTGACCGTTTTCTAAGATATATTTGAATTGCTGTGATTTTAGCAGGTTTAGAGAAATTAAGGTTTAAAGCTAGAGCTTAGAAATTGGGGTTTGACACAGTTGTATGCTGTTTATACACAGTTTTGATGTATTAGGACAGATGGTGAAATCTACATTTAGGATTATGTAGCTGTTTTAACGTTGAAAGTTCTTTAGGCAAAAGTTGCAGGTAGGGCATAAGACATGAGCTGTTGCCCTACTTTTAAAACTTTGTAGTTGGATGCATCTCTGTATCTTTATTCCAGCATACAATTGTGTGTGTGTGTGTGTGTGTGTGTGTGTGTGTGTGTGTGTGTGTGTGTCGGGCAGAGTTCTAAGCTCGGGAAAGCCTGATACAGGCTAAATAAGCTACTCTGAGCATAATCAACCAACCCTAATGCTGAACTCCAATTAGCATATAATGTATAACTCATACACACATACAGATACACTGACTGACCTTCATACCAAACGTCACAACTTATCCTCTCTCAACACAACATGACTGCATTGTTTTACCTTCATTGTCTAGCCTGTAGGCTAATTTCTTCTTAGATCACTCTGTCCAGGGGCACAAACAAATTGTTGCTATGTTTGACTGCCATGAAATATCTTAGCAAAGAAGCCTCATGGAGTACACACTCACTCAGTGATTTACAAAATTCATCATCTTGACTTGTCCTGAAAGGAAACTGTACGTTGAAACACATTCAATATTTTTATGGAAATATTCATGATGGGTTTAGTGATTCTGGTGCTAATTTAGTGCGGAGCTGCCCAGTTCAGTAGTCAGGGCACTGCTCAGGGTATCGGCCTGCTCAATCTCTCTCTTTGTCTCTCTTTGTCTCTCTTTGTCTCTCTTTGTCTCTCTCTCTCTCTCTCTCTCTCTCTCTCTCTCTCTCTCTCTCTCTCTCTCTCTCTCTTCATCTCTCTCTCTCTCTCTCTCTCTCTCTCTCTCTCTCTTTGTCTCTCTTTGTCTCTCTCTCTCTCTCTCTCTCTCTCTCTCTCTTTGTCTCTCTCTCTCTCTCTCTCTCTCTCTCTCTCTCTCTCTCTCTCTCTCTCTCTCTCTCTCTCTCTCTCTCTCTCTCTCTCTCTCTCTCTCTTTGTCTCTCTCTCTCTCTCTCTCTCTCTCTCTCTCTCTCGCTCTTCTTCTCTCAATCACTAAATCCTTCGAGGACACTGGAATGTTCTCTCCCTAAAAAAACCCACAAAGCACTGCATAAAGCAGGGTGTATAGATTCTCACTCTGTTCCTTCACTGGAAAACAACATCATATTTTCTGAAGACTCTCAGCTAATTTTGACTACATAATATAGAGGATGTTTGTCCTTTTAGCTCTCAAATGATTGCTTTAGCGATTTTATACTTTTTTCAATGTTGTCTATATCTGTTTATGTCTAATGACTGTTGGTGATGGCTTATATGGCGTGTACATAGTCAAGTGACCGGAAATTGATTCATCATTGTCCCAACATGTATTGAGTCCTACCAAGTGCTCAAGCTCATGTACTCACTATACTGATTCACACCTACTGAGCTGAGACACACCCAACGGGTGCTATACAAACATGACTGACATGTTTGTCGTGACATGACATTCTCAGCCCGTGATCTAGAGAACCACTATCGACATATTCATTCATTTATTCATTCATCTTCTACCGCTTATCCGAACTACCTCGGGTCACGGGGAGCCTGTGCCTATCTCAGGTGTCATTGGGCATCAAGGCAGGATACACCCTGGACGGAGTGCCAACCATCGCAGGGCACACACACACACTCATTCACTCACGCAATCACACACTAGGGACAATTTTCCAGAGATGCCAATCAACCTACCATGCATGTCTTTGGTCCAGGGGAGGAAACCGGAGTACCCGGAGGAAACCCCCGAGGCACAGGGAGAACATGCAAACTCCACACACACAAGGCGGAGGCGGGAATCGAACCCCGACCCTGGAGGTGTGAGGCGAACGTGCTAACCACTAAGCCACCGTAACCCCCCCGACATATTCATGGATCGAGATGTCTAAAGCACATTTGTATGTCGCTCTGGATGAGGGTGTCTACCAAATGCCATAAATGCAAATGTATATTAAATTCTAGTGCTTATTAAACCAAAATGTGAATTGGGTGCAAACAGTCATGTGACCTGAGTGTCCTGATCAGGTACACAGAGGCAGTGGCTGATGGGAATCATATTCCTGACAGGTTGATGATTCATTTCTTAATTTCTTTGCAGTTACAACAGCATTTAATTGGAGAAATTCAACAATCTCTATCATGCTTTGGTTTTTGTAAACTCCTAAAAAAAACAAAGCAAAAGCTTCTTGTCTCATGAGCAATCTAACAGAGAAGCAAACAGACTTTCAAATTACAAGTCAGCAAAGACTCAGCCGGTTAGCATCATATAAAACGATTTGCATGATGGTGTTGATGGTGCATTAGCCTGAATATTGAGGCTTTCAACATTACCTGTTTGAGCAAATAAGGAGGTGAGAAAAAGGTATAAAAGATTAAATCTTGTATGGAATTAAAGCTCACGTGTCAGTTATAAAGTTTATTATGCAGCTCATTCAGGGATTAAGCAATTGAGTAATTTGATGAGATATTTTTTTTTATTCACTGCATGTTGGTGACCTGCACTAAAAGCGTCTAACGGTCAACTTTTGAATGATGATGTCCCATCAGCAGCATCTGACCTCTTTGACATTTCACTCAACAGCATCTGACTCAAATCGTGGGTTCGTATCCTACTGCGCAGGGTTACGAGCCAGACATGACAATCCATTACTTGTAATTAATTCTTAATTCATTAACAAGGCTGTACGCATTCACATATGGATGAGGAAGAGGAAACACTACGACTGCCAATACATATTTCAGGTTGCTGGACTAAGAGCATTGCTCTATTTTTATGTCAAATGATTTAATCTAAAACAAATTCTAAACCAAACAGAAGACAATTCAAAAATACAGCTGAGCAGTTGGAGGATTTAGCACCTGACAGCAAAACTTTGTTCGTCCTGGGATCTGAATAGCACAATCTGGTTACCAGATGTTTTTTTTTCACAGCCCTAATCGCTGTGATATCTCCTCCACACTTTCTTGAGCTTCGTATATTGGATCTCCCCTGTTCTGCCTTGAGCTTTCAGTTGGAACAATTTTTTGTGATGGTATTTTTATCTGTAACTCGTAGTAAATTTAGTTGGGAATTTACTGTTAGACGAGGTCGCTATACATTATAACATGTATAAATGTGTGTGTTTTGTGCATGTGGACGTGCTCTTTGCATCCACTTAGTCTTCTCTCTGACACGCCAGCATGCTAAAGCTTTCACATAATTCTGAATTCTTTAGAAATTCCAGTGTGTTGATTGGAACGATACTTACTAACCCCAATCAGTTCGAAGCACGCTTCAAGAAGTGTGTTTCATTGAACCTCCTTGTTACTGAAGTCGCTGATGAGTTTCTCTGTTTAATGAGACACATTTGTTCACCCTCATTTTGTTCTGTTGACCTGCTATTTGTTTCTTGGTGCAGATTAAAAAAAAAAAAAAAAAAAGCAGTGAATTTGCCTGGCCTTGTCAAGTGCATTAATGAGCTAGGTTCATGCACCACAATGCCGGATTCCCAGAGTGTCCTCTTAGTGCGATAAGCATGGAGAGTCTAGAATATGTGACATCCATGTGGGTGGTGTACACGGCATCTTATCAACCTTGAGTCGGATTATAATGAAGCAAATTTGTGATGAAGAGTCATTGAACCTTTGTCTCTGTAATGAAAGACCCTTCAAGGATAATGGGAGTGTAGCATTAACAGTGTCAGTAAGAAGAGTGTTACAGAGTACAATGGCCACTCGAACTCGGGCTCATACACATTTTAATGAGGAGATATTTACACTGATAGAGTGCTGCTGGGAGCCTTATATTAATGATTCATGGATCACAATTCTTGGGCTGTATACACTTGGATTAAACTTCTGAAAATTAGCCTCAGTAAAACAAAAGCATAGTTTGCAAACTTTAATTATACCACAGTTACTATTATATAGTGTATCCAGCAGTAGCTCATATCTATATATAGATTTTGGAGGGGCGGGCCACCATTTATGATGACAGCCTCAAAATAATTTAACTTGAAAGTCTATCGTACTTATCGAATTATACTATAGGCTACTATGTGGTGAATTTTTAGAGTAATTCTGTAATGGGCAATTACAGCCACCCAGTGTACAGTTTCGCAGCTTGTTTTTGAGTGTATTTAGACGTATATTTAACGCTGTTCAAGCTAATATCGTTATCCAGGGTTGACAAGTTTCATCAGGCCAACTACTGTACATCTAAAACAACAATACCTGAAATGATCTAGCACAACGAGCTAGTACAACAATCAGCTCCGCAATCTCCTTTCCTTTACCCTGTATTTGCAATGTATCTTACGGTTCTGTGCATCGTAGACTCGCTGCCTGAAGAAATGTATTACTTTTAATTCTGATTTCATATTTTCTATTAAACCAGATCTTGGAAGTTGAGTATTTTAAACTAACACAATCTGACAATACTGTTCACCAATAACTGTCCTGTCCAGCACATGGGTCAGAACATATGCTGAAAATGGGGCAAAAAAGGGTTATTAGTATTTCACTACAATTTCAAATGCATGGAGTTGTCAGAAATGACTTTATGAAGATTAATATTTGTTAAACAGCTGATATAAATGTTGAGGTTCTGCCTCATCGGCATTATGATTGAGCACCAGCTGAACATCTCCGTCGTAGTTTTAATATTTTAATGGTTATTGGTATCATTCCTCTACACCATGATACTCAAAGTGGGATCCAGGGACTACCATGAATAATTGCATCCATGAGTTTCTTCTGAATTTTTCCCCACAGAAGGCAACAGGGCAACAAAATGTAATTGTATTTGAAGGTTTGTTTCGAACTAGTGTTCTTTCAAGCTCTGAAGATGTATGCAGCTAGTTTCAAGTGCTCTAATGTCTTCCTCTTTCTCCCCCTCGATAAAGAATGATCTCTTTCCCCCCAGAGAACTTTTTAATTTACACAGAACCTCCCATGGCGTCAGTCACAAGGAACCGTTCAGAACTGCTATTAGATCGTCAGTTCCCAGCAGAAACTGCTCTCAGTAGATGTGCTGAGTAATGACTTCCCTGAACTGCCCCCAGTGGCGCTTGTGATTTACTGCTGCGGCTTTGAAGCTCTTCTTTAGCTTTAATGTCGTTCAGATATTCTGAAAATGACAGGTAAAACAACCTGGGCTCTTACATATCATGTCAGTGCAGCTTTTGATTTCCATACTGTGTGTGTGTGCGTGTGTGTGTGTGTGTGTGTGTGTGTGTGTGTGCACATGCATGTTTGTGGGTGGGATAAGCACACTATATTGTGTTTATGCTCTCACTGCATTCCTACAATTTGGGTAGAGAGAGCGAGAGAGAGAGAGAGAGAGAGAGAGAGAGAGAGAGAGAGAGAGAGAGAGACAGAGCATTCAGTATCAAACTCACGATGCTTTCAGCCTGCCCTGTTTGTGTGCAGCCCTTTGATAAAACCACCATGTATCTCCTTGCTCTTTTTCATTTCCTGACTTGTCATGTGGTGAAGCTCTCTTTGACTAGATACTGACGTGAGCTTACACCCACCCAAAGATCCGCAGGCAAGTAGAGAGAGAGAGAAAAAAAAAAAAACAGAAATGTGAATTTGCTGTTCACTCTGCTACATGGAAGCGCCGTCCCAGAGAGTCTTCCAAGCTGGATACACACATGATCTGCTGTCAGTCATAGACTAGGTCACCAACTCATAAAATGCATTGCCGTGATCCACACCTTAACCCAGCTATTCTCCCAATTTAGTAATTGACATGCTGTAGTGCTTATCCTACACGGGGCCGCAGGGAGACTATCCCTTATCCCAATTTAGAGATGCAAATCAGACTACCAGGCATGTCTTTAGACTGGGGAAGGAAACTAGAGCATCTAGAAGACATACAAACTCCATACACACAGAGTAGAGGCAGGAATCAAATGCCCAACCCAACAGGTTCAAGACAAATATGCCATAATTTGGGGTTTTATGCTCTGGCCTCCATCATTGTGCATTTCATAGCTTTAACATGAACACATTTATGATAAAACTATAATGAATACAGAAATGCCTTTGATACTCATACTTATAAGTTGCTTAAAGGCTCCTTGTTACACAATTGCGCTTGACTCTATAGTGTATAGTTACAAAAAGAAAACGATTAAGTCACACACTCTGGTGTTGCTCAGATAAAGAGGCTTCCCTTTTGACTCTGGTTTCTTCCTCAGAATTTTTCAAGGAGATTTTTCTTTCCACTGTTGTCTCAGGCTTTCTCATTAGAGATACATATAAATCAAAATTCTTACATTTATCTGAATATTGATATTCATGTAAAGCTGCTTTGTGACAATGACCATTGTTAAAAGCTCTTTTTAAAATAAAATTGAATTGAATTTAAGGTGAATGAACGAATAATATAAGTATTTCTGGGTTCACTGTATAATGCAGTAAATAAAGCTTAGCTTTTGGACTGAAACAGATTTGCATATCATTTGTTATCGTAATCACAAAAATGGGGCAGAATCAGAGCAAGAGTAAGAAACTTCAGGCTCACATACTTTTCATTTTGACAGCCTGCTGACTCAGTAGTAAAGGGATGCAGGTTCTAATATCCCTGCTTTTCCTCTAAGCTTTCTTGCTGGCCCCTGGAACAAAGTACTTAACAAAATGTGCTCTAAAGGTTCCCCTGTCACACAAGATGGCAGACTGACAGACTGTGACCGTGCTCTGAATGTCCAGCTGTCACTCTCCGGCTCTGACTCTGACTGGCCACAACGATGCCATCTTACACAATCAGGCTCAGACCTACTTAAGTTATTATACATAATATCTCTGGGTTTTTTTTTTTGTTTGTTTGTTTTTTTGTATATACAGTAAATGAGCAGAGCTTTTGTGAGAGTTTTTGTGAGAATGTTCTAATTTTCTTTAGTTTCCCTTCAGTTCAGAAAAGTGAAAATTGTCCTACTAATGAAAACCAGAACAACCTTTAAATGACTCTAATCCCAAAATACACTTACTGGAGGTGCAAGATGACAATGAGCTGAAATGGAGCAGAAATCCTGGAAAAGCCGCAATGAGTCTGAGGGTAAATCTGCCACTCACACACTCAGACAGTGATTTGGTTTAATTCCCTTCGCCCTCTCGTGACGCTCTGGCTCTGTTACTTTAATGACATCTTCACCTCCCACAAATGTCATTTTAATAAGACTCTATTTGGTCTCATGACATAGAATAAGAACTGTAAATGAGAGAATTTGTTGATTTAAATTGACTGTACTGACTTTAAGAAGAATTGACCTTTTTACAGTTTTATCTGATTAGACAGGTGAGATAATCTGGGGTATGCATGTGTGTGCATGTGTGTGTGTGTGTGTGTGTGTGTGTGTGCGCGTTGAAAGGCTGTACTGTGGATATAGATTGGCTACTTTTAAAATAAAAAAAAGAAACCCAGATCAATCATATCAGAGTTTTCCTAGCATATACTGTAGCGACAAAAAAAAAAAAAAAAAGAAAGCGGAATACAAAGAAATACATAAAATAAAAATACAAATGTATTAAGGAAGATGAACCTTACAATAATGTGGGTGCTAAAGTATGTACACCCTTGTATAACAAGCTATGCTTTAATGACTTTGTATTCATTTTTTTTTCACTTCTGTTAATCAAGCATCTAATGTATTATATTACATACAGTATTATATTGTTTTCCCAGACATTGACTGATGTTTTTTTGATGAGATGAATCTCGTCTTAAAGCTGAGACAGACGCCTGTGTTCCTATGTAGAATATGACGTGTTTTATCGCTTCAGTACATTTTGACACCTTTGATTTAAAGCCTCTCTTTTACTCTCCACAGAGATCAAACCCCTGTCCCATAATCAATAACATCATGAGAGATAACACAGTCCATATCAGAAAATCGCACTCTGGCCTCTTTTTTGAATAAATCTTGAATAAAGAACAGAAAAGTCATGCTGACCTTGCTACAAATTCAGCTCCATTTCCAGTCCTGTGAAAACAGTAAGCATTAATGAGAGCTTGAACAATCTAATTCCACGATCTCACTGGTGCATGACATTTCTTGGTCTCTTCCGAGCACTCGGTCCAGTGTTCCACGACGTCATTTCATGGCATTACATCTCTCGCCTGACATGACACAAATTAATCAGTGCCTCTCAGGCGTGGCAGGAGGCCAGATAGACACCTTTCTACATGGCTTGACTGACCACAGGACTCCAAAGGTATAAATGATCTAAGGATTTCAATATTGTTATGGTCCAGCAGGCAAAGACGATTATTAATAGATTCAAAGACTACAACTCACTATTTTGTGTCTTTATTCATAGCAATTTGTGTCATTATTCATAGCAGCTGGGCAGAAAGAATGTCTTTGTGCCAAGGATACTGGAATATCCATACAGGGTTCATATATACTGTATAACTGAAAATCTTATCAAGGTTTTAAGTCTTTTTTACAAAAAGAGGCCAAAAAAAATCTAATTTGCACCTGTTTTGTTGTGTCCATGTTCAGCATTGTGTTTCTTTATTAGCTCACACTCCACAGTGGTGCTTAAGTAGACACCCATTGCTTTAAGAATGTCTAGGTTTACTAGTCTAGTCTGGCATTGCTGTTTTTAACTAGCCGACTAGGTTCAATATATTCATAAAAATGTTTTTTTTCCACACAGTTGTTTATATCTTCAAAGTAAATGGTGTTGTCAAACTCACTGAGGTTGATCTGCACAGCTATTGCTCCATTTTAAACAACAACGGTTTACCCTTTTTTTTGAAACCATGATTAATCAGGCTTCATGATTAAACACGTGAGCATCATGAGCTCACATAGCAGGACGTGTTTTAGCTTAAACCACACACAAAATTTTTTTATTCTCAACAAAACATTTCAATAATCAGCTATTTGTAGAGGTCTGGGTGCCTCTAAGCCAGATGTTTATCCAAGTTGATGGTGTTTCCAATATTGCAGTGTAGGGATTTGTGTCAGGGGACACAGGGATAAAAGCAGACCTAAATGCAGAGATAACAAAATAAAAAGAGATTTTATTAACAAAACACTAAAAATAAATACACGATAACATGAAACAGGAAACGAAACACAGAAGTCGACAAAAGATGAGGAATCTGCGGAGCTAACAGCAAAGCGTAGGAAATAAATACATGTAATTATACCAATTTCAACCAGGTGAATATTACAAGACACGTGACGAAAAACACTGCCGAAACGCCCCCTAATGTTGAGAATGTCCAAGCAGAAGTCGTGACAGATTTGTAACAGCTTTCGCATGCTGGTTTTGTCATGTCTGTCAGCTGTCTTTATAAGTCACGTAGACACAATTTGCCCTCACTTCACTCACTGAGCCTGTTTTTCCAACAAGGTATTTAACCAACAGGTTATATACAGTATTTAATCACCAAATGATACAGTATCTCATTTTCTGTGAGAGCTTCCAATTTCTGGTGGCATGAGTGCAGATGCCAAATTTATGCAGATGCACTAGTGAATTTTATATACAAACACCAAATCTAGCGAAAACATTACATAATTATGAAGTTGTGTGTTAATTTATAAGGACATAATATTCATTCATTCATTCATTCATTTTCTACCGCTTATCCGAACTACCTCGGGTCACGGGGAGCCTGTGCCTATCTCAGGCGTCATCGGGCATCAAGGCAGGATACACCCTGGACGGAGTGCCAACCCATCGCAGGGCACACACACACACTCTCATTCACTCACGCAATCACACACTACGGACAATTTTCCAGAGATGCCAATCAACCTACCACGCATGTCTTTGGACCTGGGAGGAAACCGTAGTACCCGGAGGAAACCCCTGAGGCACGGGGAGAACATGCAAACTCCACACACACAAGGCGGAGGCGGGAATCGAACCCCCAACCCTGGAGGTGTGAGGCGAACGTGCTAACCACTAAGCCACTGTGCCCCCCTAGGACATAATATTCATTCATTCATTCATCTTCTACCGCTTATCCGAACTACCTCGGGTCACGGGGAGCCTGTGCCTATCTCAGGCGTCATCGGGCATCAAGGCAGGATACACCCTGGACGGAGTGCCAACCCATCGCAGGGCACACACACACACTCTCATTCACTCACGCAATCACACACTACGGAGGTGGAGGCGGGAATCGAACCCCGACCCTGGAGGTGTGAGGCGAACGTGCTAACCACTAAGCCACCGTGCCCCCCAGGACATAATATTATTTTTGAAAATTAATATAACTTTTATAAATATAAAATTGATCATTTCAAAAATTATCTTTCCTTTTCGTACCGTACGGTACCGTACCGTACCATACCGTACTGTATGAACGCTAAACTCAGACAAGAATAGAAAAATACAGTCTTAGAAACATGAAAGACTTCAGTAGAAGGAAGTAGATGTGACTAAAAGGTGAAACCAATTAACAGATGAGAGTTAACAAGACCAGAATATTAGGACTAAAATAGGAAAGTAAATGCCAACAGTCTCTAAATAAATAAAGAAATGAATAAATGGATGGAAATAGGGGTCAGAATAGGTGGATTTGTCTGTATGTAGGTGGAGATGTGGTTTCGATGTGCATATATTGTGTGCAGGATGCTGCATCCATCCACGCCACAATCTGCAGCACAGTCCGGTTCATTTTAACTTTTAAAACATCCATTTAAATAATTCATGTCCCACTCTAGCCAGCTCATCACTATCTCTAGTGCTCTCCATTCCATCTCTCAATCTCTCCATCTCTATTTCAAACTATCTCTCTCTCTTTTTTTTTTTTCTTTATTCTGTGGAGTGAGGAAGGGAATTGAGTGGACTTGCAGCCAAACTCAACTCATTAAGCCTGAATCCTCCCTCATTTCTTTTGCCATGCCTTGACTCCTCATTTGTCATATTTTCAAGTAGATAGAGGGAGGGTGTATCCAGAAGGGAGTAGAGTGATGGACTGAGTTTAAGCTACATCCTGAAGAGAAGAGAAGAGAAGAGGTTAATTCTAAGCATTCTAAAATGTTGTGTGAGAGAAGAAAAATGATCAAAAGAGGTTTTATATAAAGATGTTCAGTTCAGAGGGGTACGTGAGCAAATTCTATTTTTCTTTCCCCTAGAATCCATCAGTCTATTAATTTGCCTCGTTTAACCCGCATACAGGTGATACATCGACTTATGGAACATTTTCAATAAGTATAACCAAATTATTTTGTAGTTGTAAGTCTGATATAAAATGGGGACTCTGTACACTTTTGGCTTTCAGTGTGAGATGTTGTTACCTCTGTCGGGAAAATCTTCAAAATAACGTCTTCGAATTTTAGATTCCTATGAAAATGCACTTAGGGCATCTCAGAGAGCAGAAATGGGTTTGATATCACCATATATTTTGAAGATATAAACATTTGTGTGAAAAAAACAAACTTTTTTCTAATTTATTTATAAATATATAGCCCCCAGTAGGCTAGGTAAAAAAAGGGGAAATAATTCTTAAAGCCCTGAGTGTCTACTTTTTTATATGAGCCATTAATCACCACTGTGGATTGTGACATGGAAAAGAAACACAATGCTGAACACGGACACAACAAAAAAAGCCTCTGGTACAAAGAGTTAAGGATGTTTAGTTCAGGTGTATGTGAGCAAAATGTCTTTCTTTTCCACAGAACCTCTCCATCAGAGCATATAAACATTTCTAATACAGTTCTGCCCTGTACGTTGTTCTTCCATAAATGATATCTTTGCACCCAAAGCCATTCCGTCCTCCCCTTATCTGCTTCCATGATTATGCCCCATTCTGCTGCAAACATCACCACTGAAAACAAGAAAAAATAAAAGACGCAGCATGAACACTTGGGCACGCATGCTAAAATATATGCTAATGATGCTCATTTCCAGCTAATCCAAGCTGCATGCTAATAGGGGAATCATGCACAGGCATGAACCAGATCGGATCTGTTAGCTGTCTAATCGTAGGGTGAGAGGAAGCACAGTTTTACATTTTCACTAATCATTATGAGAAAGAATGATCCTTTATTTCTTTCGTTCGTTTGTTAATTGAAAAGCTTTCATCTCAGACAGATGAGATAGCGGAGAAAATACCGGTACCCCATTTGTTAGGCTTCAGAAATTGAATTTCTGTACAGCACTAAGGGAGATTAAATGCATAGTAATAACTGCTAATTGTATTGACATTGAATTTCTATCGCAAAAAAAGCTGGGATATTTCGCCAGCATCCTGTGCCGAGAGGAGTGACAGAAAGTCTTTCTCGTGCCTCAAGAATTTTTTAACATGCAATACAGAGTACTTAAGTAATAACGTTTTCTGTTTATACTTGAGTGTTTAGCTGAGTATGATTGTGCTATTGCTCTAATCACAAAGTCATTAACATTCAACCACTCACTTACATTTCTCTGCTTTTTATTCTACTTATTAACATGATAAACATCATAACACATCCAATCAATCAATCCAATCCATAACAGTCTGCCAGTAAGGCTCTTCATGAAGATTTCGGATATTCGAAGAGACGTTGCCAACCCCATGAAGACTCAACCTTTCAATCAATATACATAACATTCTGCATATGGTGTGTCTAGATCATTAAGCATTTGAAGAACCAGGAGCTCCTGGTTACACAATTCCAAATTGACTGTTTGTACAGTTATAACATTTGGCAGACAGCCTTATCCAGTGTGACAACTGAGCGTTAAGGGCCTTGCTCAGGGGCCCAGCATTGGCAGCTTGGTGGACCTAGGTTTCAAACTCACGACCTTCTAATTAGCAGTCCACCACCAGGTTATCACAGCCACATGTACATGACTGTAGAAAGGACATTATTTATAATCACATACTGGTGTCACCAAAATGAGGATGGGTTCCCTTTTGAGTCTGGTTCCTCGCGGGGTTTCGTCCTCCTTCCTCCTTCTTCCTCTTCCTACCAGCTAAGGGAGTTTTACCTTGCCACATTCGCCTCAGGCTTCTCATTAAGGATAAATAGGCATGAATGCTAAAATAAATGTTCATAAACATTTTATGTTCTTTAAAGCTGCTTTGAGACGATGTCCTTTGTTAAAAGCGCTATAAAAATAAAATTGAATTGCCAATCTGTCAAGATTCACAATCAATCATCTTTACTCAAGGATTCTGCCTATTAGTCTTACTTACTCTTTAATTGCGTATGTAGAATAGAAGCCTTTATTTTTGTATCACATATTCATTGTAGCATAGTGAAGTTGTGGGCATGTGGTAGCCTAGTGATTATGGTGTTGGGCTACCAATTGGAAGGTTGTGAGTTCAATCCCAGGTCCACCAAGCTGCCACTGTTGGGCCCCTAAGCAAGGCCCTTCACCCTCAGTTGCTCAGTTGTACAAAAGGGCGTCTGCCAAACGCTGTAAATGTAAGTTCTTTCTTCATATATTCCAACTTTGGAGGTTGGGGTCAGAGCACAGGGGCAGCTATGATACAGCACACTTGGAGCAGTGAGGGTTAAGGGCCTTGCTCAAGGGCCCAACAGTGGCAGCTTGGCAGAGCTGGGACTTGAGCCCCAATCACCATCCCAGAGCATTAACCACTTGAGCCACCACTGTTTATGTTACTTTAAGAAAAAAAATGAAACAACTTTGTAAAATCTCAAACAGGACAGTGTGATGTAGTTCCACTAACCTCTAACCTTAAACTTCAAGACTTTTGAAGCAAATTTGTTGTGTTAATTTTCACCTGTGTTCAATTACGTATGTTTAGTTTCTACACTTTATAAACACCTTGGTTTCAGCTCCTCATTGCAAGGTATTCGTGCTGTTTCCTCTGTCGTCTTACAAAATTGTTTGTTCACCGCTGTGATTTTTTTTAAACATGCTTTTTGATCTTGATTGTGCCTATCGCTAATATGCCTATTTACCCCTGCTGACATTTTTGACTCGAGTTCACGTGACATTTTGGATTGTCTGAATGTTCTAATACTTTTGCCCTGTTCTTGTTTTTTTTTTTGTGCTCCTATTTGCATGACTTTTCATTATTAAAAGCCCTGCTCTTGTATCCAGCCATGTGAGTCTGCTTTGTGACACTTGACAACCTGTGAGGTGAAACAAAGTTCAAGTTTGAGTTGAGCTTACTCACGTTTGTAATGCAGCAGGTGAACTTTTGTTTCTAAATATAACCAACGTGAAATATCTAACAGTCACCTGTCCGATAAACTCCCTACTGTATATCACTGTAACAGTAAACAGGGACCTAATCTGGAATAGAATGTGTACACATGTGCACATATGGTTATTATTGGTCAGGTGTCCACATACCTTTGGCAATATAGTGTATCAGAAGGTCAAGTTTGTGCTACAGGTTGGAAAAAGATGCAATAAAATCTTTAAAAGCAATGCGAATAACAGCTAAAACACACTAAGCTCTCTGACTCCCCCAGATTCAGCCTAATAGTTCAGAAGCAGCAAGTGTTGAAACCTAGGATCAGTGTGTTTGAACCGAACGAAGAATCAATTCAGCAAATATTGAGGCAATTAGAGCCGAAAGAGTGTTCCCACTGTGCAGCTCAGGCAGAGATACATCAGCGTATAAATAAATAAAGCCCATATCGTTGAGGCAGCTGCTTTGTTTGGACGTTCGAAACGACTCGACTCTGGCCCTGAGCGTGCTAATTAATGAGGTGTGTAAACTTATCTCATTAAAATGAGAAAAGGCCTCTCTGTCCAGTCTCACATTTCACTTCAGCCTTCTCTCCCACCTCATGTGTGCTTTCTTTCAGTCTCCCTACGACTGTCTCTTATGCTCCTCTTTTTTCTCTCTCCTTCTTTCTCTCGGTCTCTCCCTCCTTCTTTCTCTTTGCAGCTCTTTGCAGCTAACCTGCATGTGAAGATTTTATAGCAGCCCTAGTAAAATCACCCTTCTGAGTCAAGGTGCTCTGGGCAAGGAGGTGCCATAAAAGATTGATTAGTGATGCTTCAGAGACAGAAGTGTCAAGTGCTCCTTTTTTTTCCTTCGCTTTCTAAGGCCACAGACTACATGCTGTACAATAGAGCTCAAAATCTTTGCACTTAGAGAAAAGGTCAGAATGTGGAGATTCAGAGAAGAAGGTCGTTAGAAAGGAAAGGATGTGGAGGGCGCAGACATAAAGGGCATGCTCTAATTTAAATCAAAATTCCTCCTTTTTCCTTGCCTTGCATATTTTCTTATTAGGACTTCTATTCTGAACGGATGAAGCCGATAAAAATCCGAAAATCAAGTCACTACTCAACGATCTGCCCACTCTTGTAGCCTCTAGAGGGCAGCGTGAAGCGAAAGGGGAAGCTAAAAATATTTCTCAAAGCAGCCCCAGGCTTGAGCAGTGCCTAGTATGAGAATGATATTGGCCCGAGGCTAGCCATCCATCGTTTAGCTGAGAGAAGGGAAGAGAGACAAAACTGGTGACATGTACTGAAAACTAAAAGGCAGTAACAATTGGCTGGAGTGAATCAGCACCCACTGGCACAAGACACACACCTGAATGCATGAATGCATTTGTTCGCATGCGTGTCACAATTTGTGAAGGGTGGAAGAAAAATGTTTTCCTTTTCCCACTCGATACTCATCAATTTTGCCTCAAGATCCTTCCGATTCCTTAGCGAGTGCTAATTTCTGATTACTGTTAGTGTGTAATGAATGGTGACTAATCTTTAGTGCTAATGACAGAATAACAATAATTTTCGAGTGTAATGAAAAGGAAGGATGTCATTCGGATTTATGTCATTCTGACACTCAGTGAAAGGGAGAGAGAGAGAGAGAGAGAGAGAGAGAGGTACATGGTCTGATACATAAATCTGGGTCAATCAGAAGATAATTTTACAATAAAGCAATCAATTAATTAATGTATATTGTATTAATTGATGTGCATTTCATAATGTTCATCATTTCACCTGGCATGGCTATCCACATGCCCTGCTATTATCACTGATTGAGCCTTAAATGTTTACCTGTGAGTTTGTTAACACATGATCTAATTTATTGTGTGTGTCTCAGAGCTGGATTATATGTTTTTAATATACATCTTTAAAACCAGGCACAGTTTATTCAGAGCTGCTGTTCGATTTGAACAAATAGGCAAATTGTAGACCCTGAAACGAGAGAACCGTACAGTATCACTCAGAGATCTATTCTGTCTGACAGGTAGTGTTTATATAAATAGTATGGTTTCACACAGATAAAGTGAGAGCGAGGAGGAAGTGTGACTGACAGCGAATTTCCTCAAACGAGATGTGCGTATTAGAGTAAAGTAGCAGCTAGCTGAAAGTAGTTCCCCTCAAAGTACTCAGAGCTATGAGTGGAGATTCAGGCACTTCTACTGGCTATACAGTTCAGTGGATATAAAAAAGGAAGGCGTGTCGTTGCGGTGCTGGGGTTCAGTGTATGACGGAGCTAATCTGAGGACCAGCAATACACAGTAGACCTAGCGCATTAGGGCAGAGTTTAGTTTCATATTCTCTTTATTTTCTAATGATGGAACTTCTAATTGGTTTCATTTTATTTCATGCTGTACTTTTAACATTAGACAGCATACATTAAACGAACATAAATTTTTATTTATTTACATCCCTAAGCCAGTTATGTTCACCATTATTTCAAATTTGGCTTTTTTGTGGTCGTAAATGAATGAGCTGGAATAAAATGTGATATTAAAAGTTTGTTGATGCAGTGAGAACAGCGGGAAGTTGCTAAAAGACATTAGATGTGGTAGCCTTGTGTTTAAGGTGTTGGGTTACTTAACAGTGTGTTGTCAGTTCAAATCCTAAGTCCACCAAGCTGCCACTGCTGGGCCCAAGCTCTTAACCCTCAGTTGTATAAAATGTATGCCATGCTGTAAATGTATTTTTTAACTTTACATAGAAAGGTGTTACAACCTCCCAAAATCCCCTCATAGCACAGACCTCATGTCATATTTATATTCATTCATTCATTTTCTACCGCTTATCCAAACTACCTCGGGTCACGGGGAGCCTGTGCCTATCTCAGGCGTCATTGGGCATCAAGGCAGGATACACCCTGGACGGAGTGCATTCACTCACGCACTCACACACTACGGACAATTTTCCAGAGATGCCAGTCAACCTACCATGCATGTCTTTGGACCGGGGAGGAAACCGGAGGACACGGAGGAAACCCCCGAGGCACGGGGAGAACATGCAAACTCCGCACACACAAGGTGGAGGCGGGAATCGAACCCCGACCCTGGAAGTGTGAGGCGAACGTGCTAACCACTAAGCCACCGTGCCCCCTATTTATATTGATAAATATTAATAATTACAACAGACTTAATATTATTCATATCAATAAAAAACAAACAAGTCAGTCACCGTTACTTGTTCTAAAGTATCAAACTGTTCACTGATTGTGTTTAAATTTGCACCAGCTGTGGTACTTTGATACTGGATCCATTATATGTCTACAATTACCAACATTACTTCATCATAACATATTTATTTACATAAGAGTCAGGAGTATCAATGTTTCTAGAATTCCAGTATCAGTATCATTCAATTTCTGACTTCACATGAAGTAAGATTTGCTTCTTTAGAATTTCTGCCATCCTTTCACTTAATCTTTCGCGTGACCTTCTTTTGATGCTTATTTACATAAGCTTGAAAAAGACTCTACATGCGCCTACATATATAAATCTGTAAAAGTGTGAAATTGTCGGAAACTGCCGGAAGTGCTGGGAAATGGATTAACTAGATAAAGCTCTTGGGCATGAGGCTTGCATTCTCCAGAGCAAATTTTAACAATTTGTTAAAAATAGATGGAGCAGAGATCGTTTTGCAAACAAATCATTAAGCAAAATGTGTCGGCTTGCAGTTTGTTCAAATATACTTAGTATGTAGAGACTGATGAGCGTTTAGTTTCACTTAGTAAGGCTCAAGGGGAACATTTGGCATTTGACAAGTTTTGATAGCAGACTTAAATATACTTCATCTATTCATTATAAATGCTAATTTAGATTGGGTCTGTTTAATATTTTGTAAATGTTTATAGGAGGTAAATGTTCTCTGTGCATGGTTGTGTTTCACGGCTTACGGAGTCTGTGCCATTTCTCGTTAACGTTCTGATCTGTGTTAGTTTCATTGTGCTTGATTGTGATTTTTTTAAACCTTATCATTAATAAATTAATGTGCGTATGTCAATACCAATACATATCAACTTAAACCATTCCAAATATATGCATATACTGTACCATCTATCTATTACTTTTGAGCTTAAACCCGGAAAAACAACACAAGTATAATTAGCAGAAGTGTGGAGCTTCATTTCTCTTTTCCCATCATGCATAAATAGAAAAGGTGTAAGAAGATACAGTTATCATAGCACACTTGTCATCTTGGGTTAGCGTATGCAGCTAAAATTAAGTGAATCCCAAGATGTTTATCTATCAGTCGACTACTTACTGCCCTTGAAGTTTTAGTCGGGGGCAAAGACACAGTAGGCTGTTTAAAAAGTCAGGATCAGTCGCCCTAAAGCCACTCTATTTTTTTTTCAAGCATGAGAAAACTCCTTACGTACATTCACTTTAACGGCAATTAATCAGGAAGAGGTTACAGGGCTGGCATTGTGCCGTTGCTGCCTCAGGATAATTAGAATAAATTACATATATTTACTTTATTTGTATAGCAGTTTTTAACAAGGAATATTTTCCGAAGCAGCTTTGCAGAAATATATAAATTCGGGATATACATTTTTTAAATTAGAAAATGTATCCCTACTAAGTAAGCCATAGGCGATGGTGGCAGGGAAAAACTCCATGAGATGATATGAGAAAAAACCATGAGAGGAACCAGATTAGAAAGGAAACCAATCCTCATCTGGGTGACACCTGAGTGCCACCTAGTAGATTTTAAAACTGTGTAGTATATAGCATAAAAGTGCAATTATGTAACCAAGAAATTTTACTTTAAGATGAAGCCCATTTTGTTTATTGATAGAGACTTGAATGCAAAAGTGTTTCTATCATTTGCAGTCCAAAGCCATCTGCAGTGTTTTTAAGTGGTATCATCTTAGCAATCTCATGTCCATGTTATGAACATGTTATGGACAATCTCATGTTACGCTGTCCATTTGGGGTGATCTTCTGCAGCAAGTCTCCTTGTGATAAGAAATCCAACCAGAAGTAGGGCACCAGGATGGATCAGGCAGGTCCAGAAATCAGAAGTGGTCAGGATCACTGGGATCTCAGGAGCAGCATGTGTAGCTTGGCAGCTTACTGTTTGAGTTGAGTTTCACATGTTCTTTATGTGTTCTCACTGGTTTCCTCATGGATTTCTGGTTTTCTCTCATCTTCCATAAACACGCTGATAGATTGGTAGGTTGACTATGCTAAATTCCCAGTGATGAACCATTGTCCCATCCAGGAGGGGAATTTTCCTGCCTTGTGCTTAGTATTTCCAGGATCCATATCAACCCTGACCAGGAAAAGTGGCTTGATGAAAGAATGACATTAGGTTTTTCACTGACAGATTGATTTAGGGGAATCTGTGTACAACCAGAAGCCCATACATTACAGGAAATTAGGTGTGACACCCTAAGATGTGGCTAAAGAATCAGAAGACTCATAACTTAGCTTTAGTTGCAATCCTTTTTCCATCTTATCTATCCCTAGTGTGTGTGTGTATTTGCATTTACATGAGTGTGTGTAGCAGATGTTAAACTACGCTAAGCCGAACCAGACCAGAGCTCATCTGTCCAGATTTGAAATCTGCTATAGTTTGGATTGACAGATAATGCAGATGGTAAGAGATTAACCAAAAAATGCAAGTGTGTATGTGTGATGGATACAGTAAGGGTTAGGTCTTAATGGGATTTTACTTTGCACTGGTTTTATTTGCTTCTCTATGCTCTATGGAGTTGGGATGACATGATGCTTCAAGCATCCTAAATACTGTATATATAAAATTAACGAATGCACATTACACCACTGGAGAAGGGCTATTTTGAGTTTTGTTTTTTGTTTTTTTAAATATGAATTGGTAATGCTACACACTGAAGGTAATTCACTTAACTTTATTCTCAATATGATATATTTAGAATATAAATAGTATATATTAAGATATTATTATATACGACATATAAAAATTGCATATGGACACATCACAGCCAGTATGGTTGATAAGAATATAATATAAGTATATAAGAATATAATATTTTTACATCTATTATTCGAAAAATAATCTGATTTCATGGAGTTGCATCATTATTTTATTCTGGAGGAAAACGAATGTCACAATACACAGCAGAGGGAATTCAATCATCCTTAATTATTTATACGCTGATTAAAACTCAAGCTCAGGCTTTTGGGTCATGCAACCTGGCATACTTCATTGTGCTTCTAGGGTGGTCTTCTGTCCACATGCTGATCTAAATCTGCCCATGTAACTATGGACCAAAGAGCAGAAGAACAAAAGCTCCAGATGTCCTGAGATTTAAAAAAAAAAAAAAAAATGTCCTCGATGCGTCATTTGATTCTGATGCAAACAGACAGACTGTGTGATTCCCAACAGCATGTCCCTTTAGGACATCACTCTTTCTATCTTTGTTCTGGACTCTTGGAAGGCAGTGGAGCATATTGAAAGGGTTAAAACTGATTACATGGAAGGTAAATTTTACTTGCATGTACGTATATATGATATGAAAATATTTCCATTTTCGTCAATCGACTGTGCAAGCACCCCGTTGTGTGATCACCATGAATACATTTGCTTTGGGCTCTCTAGTCCAAGGCTGCTGAGTAGTAGATCATAATAATCACCGTGCTTTGATGTGTAGCCTCAGACAGTTCCAGACTAGCCCGATGTCAGCTCTGTGAGATGAACCATGGAGAGAGGGGGACCTGAGAGAGAGGCCGTGCTGGAGTCCGTGAGACAGTTAGGGAGAAGAAAGCATTACTGCTAGTGAAGAAAGCCACTGCTCAAGGCAGGGAGACAATGGGAGAAAGACAGGCTTATTGGCTGTGAGACAGTGAAGAAAGAGGTAGCAAATTTGGCAGTGGCACAGACTGTAAGAGCGACAGAATATTTATGAGAAACAATGAGACATAAAAGGTATGTATGTATGTATGTATGACGGGTTAAGAGAGTAGTAATGCAGTATCAGAGAGACAGAAAGCTGGAAAATGAGACAATACAAAATTTAAATGAAGCTGTTTTTACAGTAAGAGAGTACAAGAGAGACAGCATTAGTTGCAGTGAGACAGTGAGAGACAATACATTTGGTACTGAGACTGCTGGAAAGATGCAATATTAGCAGCAATAAAAGAGAGAGAGAGAGAGAGAGAGAGAGAGAGAGAGAGAGAGAGAGAGAGAGAGAGATCACTGTGATCTTGCCCGTCACATTGTAAGAGACTGTAGGATTAAGAGAGACACGTTATTAGAAGAAAGACTATAAGAGTCACAACATAGTTTAAAGAGAGACTGTAAGAGAGACAACATTTTTGAAAGTAAGACAGAAGGAGAGAGATACCATATTATTGAAAGAGCATTATTGAAACTGAGACAATTGAAGTGAGATATCAGAGAGAGAGCAAGAGAGAGATACTGGACAAAAAATAGCAGCAGAGAGACACCAGGAGATAATGTCAGCATATTGATGCAGCTCTGTAAGAACAGTATAGATGTGTACATATTTTTTTCAGTGTGATGAACTTCTGTAGCATGCTCACACACACACACACACACACACACACACACACACACACACACACACTAAAGAGGCTGTTTCGTGTCAAATGGGAGAATGTGTCAACAGAGCTAATTGTTTGATGTTAGAAAGCTATTGTGGGAATTTTATAGCCTTTTCACAGTCAGGGGGAAATTAAGCCATTTTTTAAAGATGGCTGCATTCCAGTCACATTTCATCCCTTTGGGAGAGGGCTTCTAAAAATTATTTACTCTCCATTTGCCCTAATGTGTGGATTTCAGTGAAGCCTCTAGTAATTCTAGTCTGTCTTGAAAGAAGTATCTGAATAATCAGTAGCACTTATTGTTAATAATGACTAGTGGCTAGTCAGAGAGATCATAATTTGAGGAGTGGGGCTGTCTATTCACTGCTTTAATATTTCATCAATATTATAGACTTTTGGGGGTCATTGTGAAAAGTGGAACCCTGTATTTTATGGCTTCACTCACGTATTATAAGTAACTCTTCTGATTCTTAAACATTCAACACAAATGCACAGATTTTGTATGGAAAATGATTAATATATTTAAGAAAGCTTCAGTGTCTATTGTAATAGCTACCATCATATGAGTGAGAGAGAATTTTGTTTGATTGTGTAGATAAAATATAGATATCTGAATAGAGAGAAAAGAAAATTATATTAAGAACCAAATCTCAAATCTGGCTTCTTTTTCTCCTTACATCTCGTATAACATTTATTTGGGAAGTTTATGTGCACATCATTCATCAGAATGTCCATTGCATGATTGTTGTTGCGAAACTAACTGTTTTAACCACAATTGTGGTGAGCATGGGTCACACAGAGGAAGACAAAAATGGGTTTCCCACCTGTTAGCCAAGCTTCTTGAAATATGTTTAGAATTACAACTGAATTATAACTGAAGTGCTAGTTTCTGTTGGATCAGAACAGTGTAGGTGTGTCTGGCTCGAGAGACAGCGTCGTCTGTTCGGCAACATGCCGGTGCTTAAAAAAGCATATAGGAAGTAAAGAGCCATACGTACTTTTGGTGTTTATACATAATCAGGACTGTTGAATGTTGTGGTAGTGTTTCTTGTGTATACAGTATATATTTCTAGTTGCATTATGCAAGCAGAAAGCAAGAGAAACTGGTAAGATTGTGGTTGATGTGCACTCCACTGCTACTTAAGAGCTATGCTGACTAACAGAGCATGGGACTGCATCATACACAAGTCGTTTTCATATCATGTCTGCTTTAATATAATAGATTAAAAAGAGCTTTACTGTCATGTTATCTAACTGCCTACTCAAGACTGGAAGTCCAGATTCACTTTATCACATTTCTGTTTTTAATATCATTAGGTTTATTTATAAAACCACACTTTGTGTAGATCATTGTTATCAAAATCATTGTAAAAAAAAAAACAAACAAAAAAAAAGCACTACACACAACAATTGTTCCACAAAAACTACATTAACTACTAAATCGCATATAAAATGGGGAAAAAATCTGGAGGTGGAGCTGACATAAGCAGATTAGCTATGTCCGATTGGTATTTTAGAAGCATTGACATCAACTTTATCAAATATAGTCAGCCCTAATTTAAAAAAATAAAATTAATTAAAAAAATATATCTGTGGTCTTTTGCAGTCACTGATAAATTTGCCACAGAAACTCTAGAAGCTAATTGTGTAAATGTGTTTGGGTGTATCTCTGGACCCCAAGTTGTTGTGAAGCCCAAGTGGTAAACATATCGTGCAGCAAAAAATACACGCTAACTGAATTAAGTTGAAAGGATCAAGCAGTCTTCTGAATAATTGTGAAATAAGTGCTGTTCTCTGAGAAGAAAGTGCTGCTGCAGAGTGACTGAATCTCTTATGAATAACTCTCAAGCTGATTTCTTCCTTCATAAAACACTCAGGCCTGCAGTTCTTTCATATGCTAGATGTGTTCATATATTTTCAAATCATCGATGCTCTGCAGAAATTGTTTTAAATTGGGCCGCAGGCAGACACGGGTGCTGCTGCGTTGGAGGAGATGCTGGAGATTAAATTATAGTGGGAGGAAGAAAGAGGCAGCAAAGTGGGAAGCCATTCGGTTTGGGTGGAGAAAGTTTCTCAGATTGCATGGAGTATAAAGAGATTTTTTTTGGAAAACCTGGAAGCAAACTAGTAAACACACCACCCATTATATGAAGTGTAGTACACACACACACACACACACACACACACCTTATACCAGTTTTCATGTGATTGAGCCTCAGTGGATTTGTTCCCTACTACACTATAAAACATTTTCCTTCCAAAGCGTTGAGATGAAGATAAGATGTGAATATCTGAGCAGATGCTTACAATAGAGCCTGAAATTGGTTGCCAGAACTTTTATATTTGTAGATCAGTGGATCCACTTCAATACTATGATAGTGTCAGTGCAGTGTGGCTGTGTATGTCTGTCAAAAACAGGCAATATATAGGAAGGATCACAGCACATTGTTTCATTCACACACTGAACTCTAAAACCCACATCACTACGTGTCTGCACAGCCTATAATAACCCGAGCTACACCAAACAGACTGCGACAACACAGCCGAAAACAAATCACTCTTCAAAAACACAACCTGCCCAAAAACATTCTACAAAAAAACAACCTATAACAAAACAATTTACAATATAAGAGCCTAAACCAAACCAATCTAAAATAAGACAAACCACACCACAACAGTCTAAACAAAACAGCCTATACCAAAAGAATTTACAATAAACCAACCTACATCAAGCATTCTGTGATAAAACAACCTACACCATAACAGTCTACAACATAACAACATACACCACAATAGTCTACACGTTCAGTTAGTTTATCATCTGGGCCAAATCGTGAAAAGCATCCTAAATGAGGGGCCGTAGAGATATGGCTTGTAACAAGAGTGATGACACAACAACAATATAGGAGCTCATATGTTGGATTTTTGCATTTAAGACATCATGTAAGCTTATTTTTCCTACAGTTAAACATCCTTGTGTTGTATTTTGGAACTGCATAACAACATAAGACATAAGTGTACAAAACAAAATGTTCACAATATGGAAAATAACATTGTTTAATAAATTAGGATGCCTATTTAAACTACGACAGCCATCTTAATAATTGTCAAACATTTAGGCTGCCTTCTAATGAGACTAATGACATTTATTAGATTTTGCAAGAGCAGTGAAATCGAGTGTATATGCTGACAGCGCAATACACATACAGTGGTGCAGGTGCTGGGCTGTAAGGGATGTGTTATTACTTGTTTTAATGCCATTTATGTGTGAGAATGACCAACAAAAGTTCTCATTTGTCATATTCCTGTCAGTCCTGGGTCTAAAATGAAAACACTCGAAGCGAAGCAGTCTACAACAGTCCATAAACAGTCCATAACTAACAGTCTAAAATAAAACAACTTTCAAATCATTTTATAAAACAAAACCTTTTATAATACATTTGCATAAAACAGATGACAAGTCTGCAATAAAACAACATACACCAAAACAATGCACACTGAAAGAGTCTGTGCTAAAATTACTCAGACTGCAGGAGTTAGGACTCGATTCCCATGGGACCCAACAAAATTTTTGCAAAAGTCTGCAGTTTTTACTTTTATGCATGCAGGAGCAGGCAATTAGATGTAAAGCTTGTAGGACAGAGAAACATCATGCTAATTCCCATTTTTTGGATCGTTATAGTCCTCAGAATAGACGGGGGTCCATTCGTTCATTCATTCATTCATTCATTCATTCATTCATTCATCAAGAGCTGCTTTATCCCTGTCAGAGCTGGTTGATTAAATGACTTTTTTTATTTAGCTTTTGGGGAAATAGAAGCATTTACATTTATCACATGCCTGCTGCCTGACTGGCATTGCACCTGACCTCCACCCTTCATTTTGCAGATAGTGAGCATTTACATGTCAACATTTTAGTCTGAGCCTGACTGGGTTATGTGAGATATCCGCCAACCACTGTCACTTACATATGCCGCCCCAGGCTTAACTCCAGGGGTAACCCTATTCCAGACAGGGACTGTTAATAGGGGTCTTTAGGATCTGTCCTCTTCACTCCCAAGGAGGGTTCTATAAGGAGCGTCAAGCTGTCTGTGACATAGTCCTGAGGATCACCAAAGTATGCGAGCTCCTTGCAGCAAGGTCTTCAGTCATGAAGGGAAGCAGAAAAGTTATTACAGACAGGTACAAATAAAAATACTTGTCACAGTAGGTGGGGTTTGTGCAGGATTCTAATTAGAGTAGACACATGTAGGATTCAAAGCTCTAGTCTATGAGAGTGTGAATTGTAGAACACCTTGCATTCAGTAGCCTTATACCACTGTGTGTTTCTCACACACCTGAATAGCCTAATAATTAGCTTACTCCTTTCATCAGGCATGCTCGAGCATGGAAAGCAATAATGTGTTCAGGACCGTGACTTTCACAGCCTGCACACCCTGTCTGCATCTGTAGTGCTAAATGTGACCTTGACGCATACATAGTGAAGTGAATTTCGTACATGTTTTTATACGAATCTTTCAGTTTGTCTTGCTATTGAAATCTATGAGAATTAATTACAGAATACACATTCAATTAGATATAGACATGAGCCCTCACTTATATAAATTGAATGCAAATAGCATGAAAAGCCTTGGCTGTAGTTTAGGCTATGTTTTTAAAAACATGATAAATAGTTGCAAAAATAATAGTTGCTTTTTCTTGTTCTGCGTTTATGCTTCACTTAAGTCCCTTTTTTTTTCTGTGTAAACAATCAGTTTGGAAATTGTAAAGCAGTCTCCTGCTTGTTATTTTAATTGTAAGTGCAGTAAAACCATTGGCCAACCTTTTTCATTCCTAAAATGACCCAAACTTAGGTTGAAAGTGAATATGCCTGCTGTCTGCTTTGGCTTGGGGAGGGAGTTAAGAAGCAGAAGCTAAGAAGAATGAACCTGGTCCTTCTAATTTCAGGTGCTGCTTTACATCTGAATAATTTGTTTTCACAACCAAATACAGTAACTGAGCAGTTATATGGTGTTCCAGCACAAGATTTCTCTAATAATATTAGTATGCAGTGTCATAGCCAATATGGATTTATACCAATATTTCCAATGGTAAACTTAGGGTGAATAATCTATATTATAAATCTTATTATTAAACAGAAATAAACTGAATATACTACAGTTACTACTGGGCAATTCAATTAACAATTCACAATTCACTGCAGGTACTAAGGATATATTTAACTACAAATATTAATAAGTTCAAAAATATACATGGGACAGATGTCTACAGAAGAAAACACACATTTCTATGGCACATGTTCATCAGTGGTCACTATTTCTTTTTTCTTTCTTTCTTGTTTTTCTAACAACATGGTTATACAAAAATAATTATTGCTGGGTGGCATGACATCACCCAATGCGATGCGATGGATTATTTGCCCCTTCACCCACATGTCCTCTTTTTCTTTAATGAGACAAAACACAGCTTGTCAACAAGAAAACATGAACCCCTCTGACCCAAAGACTTGCTTGGATCCTATACAAAGTAACATGACTGTTCCAAAGCCATGACACCTTCAGTATTTTTTCTATAAAAAAATTACATATGCATCTAACAGAAACTTCACTGTAGTGATTATATATTTTTTTATTTCTTCCTTTTTTAATCAAACAATAAATTGTTTATTTTTTATGCTTAGATTATGTGGATCATCTACCAAACAAATCCCTTTGAATGAGCTGTTACTATAGGAACAATAATGTATTAGATGCAACACATTAAATAGGTGTTTGTTACAACCTTCTGACCAAGCAGTTATGAGAATTCAACCATGATGTGATATAACTGGGGCAATATACTGTACGAGGGCCTAAAATAGATAAGAAATAGTTTACAAGACTTTAAACTACAAACATGTAACAATAGCATACTATTATGCATATTATTACTAATACAACATTTTAAGGTAAAGATTAAGGGAACTAATATACTAATATACATTGTGTATATTTATGGTAAATATACGCAATAATGGACAGATTTTTGCGTAAATCTCTCTCTCTCTCTCTCTCTCTCTCTCTCTCTCTCTCTCTCTCAGATCAGTCTGGGCATGTGTGAGCATGTGTATCAGGCACTATGATCTTGATGCGTCTGTGTATCTAAAAGCCTTCTCCTGTTCTGTGTGTTGTATATCACTGTGGTAACTGGCAGAATGTGCAGATGATAGGAGAGAGACCTCTATTAGACACAGAGCTATCAGGCACGATCACTACTGACACCCTCATTACGAGAGGCATGCCTCATGACTTTTGTGTGTCTTTGTGAGTGTGTGTTTTTGTAGCTAGAGGGAGTCTTGCTAGCTGAGTATAAAACATATTAGAATTAAGAACTGATTTTAATGGAATGACTTGCAGACATGAAAGTGCGTTTTATTTTTAGAATCCCTGAAAGACTCTCTAGGTGGAACAGGACATCCTTTGCCAGCCCCCAACTGCCATTCCTGACACACACGCAAACACACACACACATGAATGGTATATATATCCTGCTACTAGGAGTAGTGCCCTTCTTCTATACCACTAGGCTCCATCTTCTAGGATTCACATGGTTTCATGGGTCAATCTGATAATTCATTGTTGCCCCATGAAGCAAGGAGGTCACACACGAATTGTAAAATGGCCAGAGGTGAGCTAGAGTTGGCTCAAAGGCTCCTGCTGAGTCTACAAGCCGTGACAAGTTTGCTTTTCATAAACTGCAGTACACAAGCATAATTCTTCTACTTGCTTAAGAATCCAAGGCTGTTTTAAGTCTGGTACATTTGCTCAAATATGAAAGCTGTTTCTTAAACCCAGGTGCAGTCCAGGAAAATAAAAACGGTCATCTCTATGGTCATATGTCTTGGCATCAGGTAAAAAATAAACCCTCAATGAACAAAAATTCTGAATTATATCAATAGTCTAACTTTTTTGCAATCATTGTGCGCAAAGCAGATGTAATGTAATCATTCTGCAATTTGGACGGCACTCATTCTGTGTGAACACAAGCTTTAGAGGAACATGCTCTCCTCTGAACGAGCCCAGAAATGATCCCCGGAAGAGACACAAGTATTGTGGTCAACAATAAAAGCTCCCTTGTTGGAGTCTGGCAAAGCAGTCTTCATTGGATCTGTGACTATGTTATAAACTCTTTCCAAGCATAGTGTTGGTTACATTTGGTACCAAATACCTGTCTGTTCCCCTATATACTTCATTTGGCATCCAAAACCCATTATACTTGTATAAACACTCTAATTCCATAAAGATCACTTGGAATTTATTAATTAACACCATTCATGGATCTATTGTGCATGTATTGGTCTCAACCACATAATTGAATGTCTGGCTATTGTTAATCTGTAAAACTTTATTAGAATCAGTACATTTCAGGCATCTATACATCTAACAATGAAAAATCACACATTCAGATACACCATTGCTAGAGTCTGAGATGTGTTTGTGTACGATTATAATTGAGACCCTGGAGGCTGGACATTGACGGTACAGCGGCTCTGATCAAACTCTCCTCTCTCATTAAAATCTGGGTCTATGTGTGTTTGTAATTTCTACGAGGGAATTTATTTGATCATGTTATTTTTATTGTTTTGGTACAAAGCTATATTATTTCTTTGGTCAGTAATCAGAGACCAAAGCATTCACATTTCACATAGCAGCCTGTACCTATCAGTTGCATCACTATTTAAGTGGGAAATCTGACTATAAATGAATATTTGGCAGCATAGTGGTGTAGTGGGTAAGAGGTGCTACATCAGATCTGGGGTCCCTGGTTTTTATTCCTAGTTTATGTTACTGGAGTTATGTTTTATGGAGTTTCTCTCTATGTGGGTTTCCTCTGGTTCTCTGGTTTCTTTCCAAAACATGTAGGCAGATTTGGCTACACTTATATTACCCCTAGGTGTGAATGAGGATCTGTTTTGATGGGGATCACCCAGGGTGTATTCTCACCTTGAGGATAATGTTTAGCAGCTAATCATGTCTTCTTAATAGTAAAACATGGAAATGAGAGCTTTGAATTTGATCATGTAACCTGTGACAATATATTGTGTTCCAGAAGCAAGGCATTTTTTTTTCTTTCCTTTTTTTTTTTTTTTTTTTTTTTTACTTAAACCACTAAAACAATGCATGCTCTGCTCTACAGATTTGGAAATCAATGGCAAGGAATCTTAACAACATGGTTTTAAAAGGACCTACCAATACTATTCATCTCCGCAGTGATGAGCGTTTATTTGACATATCACTTTTAATAAATCGTTTTAAATACATTTTAAATATAATAATAACAGACATAAGGCTTTGGTGGTGATGTTATTTTGCAGCTGTATTTGTAGACTGCTGTAAAACTGCTTGAGTTTTCCCATTATTTGATTGTAAAAAGCCTGTTTCCTCTGAAGATTGGTAAACTGTAAGCTTATTGCAGTCATTTAACAATGTTATAGACTTGCAACACACCGTATCATAAAAGAGCCAAACAGAGGTTCATTAAATGAGTTGTGTGATAGCGAGTGCTATCAATGAGGTGTGTGATGTTCCGAGAGCAGCATGAAGTATTTCAGCATTCTATGAAAATGAGCCCATAATTAATTAAAGACAGTAAAGCGTTTTTGCTCACAGCTAGACAATTAATTTCCTTCATTGGTGGCTATTATTCAGTAACTGTGAGATTATGAATGGATGTAAAAGCACACAGTCTGGGGCACACTGCAGTTAATCACCAAAGCTGTTTGGCTTAAGAGCATTTGAGAGAGAGAGAGAGACAGAGAGAGAGAGAGAGAGAGAGAGAGAGAGAGAGAGAGAACATGCTCATGAGTAGTTTTAAAAAATAATGAAAAATGATATTAAAAAGAGAATATTGTTAATCGAGCATCCTGGCTTGAAGTAGTTTACATGGAGGCTTTTGTAGATTTTTATTTTCATGACCTTGTCCTGTTTTGCTTTGTTAGGTCTTCTTTATTCACTTGTTCATCACCATACACTTATGGGACATAACAGGGACATACATTAATTTGCATGACTCTCATTTCAATTAAGCCTTTAGAATGAAGTCACACTTGGGAGGCCTCAGTCGTCTCCCTAAAGAATAAATAGTTCTTCCTCATCCAAAGTGCATACTAATGCACTATACTGCACCATTTTGTTGTATAAATAGTGTGAGAAAAGTGTTCACACTAAAAGTTTCAACAAGAAAAAGTGCACTACAGGGTACACGGATAACGCACTTATTAAACCGAAAAACGGAAGTATGGAATGTTGGGTATTTCATGTATAGACATTTTTCCAGCTATGGTTATGTAGAGGAAAAAGGGCAGTGCTTCCAGACCCTTATTTGTCAACATTTTCATCGTATTTTATTATAGCTAGTGCTGTCATAATTCACGGGCTTGTCGTCATTTGTGATTGACTGGAAAACAGTTTATACTTCCTGTTATTTGAAAAAACGCTAGTTAAGTTTTTCTTCTAAAATGTATTCACTAGATAAAAGGTAGGTACTAGGTAGGTATTCACTAGGTAAAGTACATATTTGCATAGTGCATAGTGTAAGTGAATAGTTTATAGTTTATTCATAGTTAATATATATAGTCAAATAAATGGTTATATATATATATATATAGTTATATATATAGTTATATATATAGTTTTATATATATATATA
>NC_083470.1:9407500-9425000 GCF_030014155.1 Tachysurus vachellii
GCCACACCCACACTCTCACTGCCACACCCACACTCTCACTGCCACACCCACACTCTCACTGCCACACCCACACTCTCACTGCCACACCCATACTCTTATTACCACACCCACACTCTCACTGCCACACCCACACTCTCACTGCCACACCCACACTCTCACTGCCACACCCACACTCTCACTGCCACACCCACACTCTTATTACCACACCCACACTCTCACTGCCACACCCACACTCTCATTACCAAACCCACACTCTCATTACCACACCCACACTCTCATTACCAAACCCACACACTCTTATTACCACACCCACACTTTCATTGCTATACCCACACTCTCATTACCACACCCACACTCTCATTACCACACCCACACTCTTATTACCACACCCACACTCTCATTACCACACCCACACTCTCATTGCCACACCCACACTCTCATTACCACACCCACACTCTCATTGCCACACCCACACTCTTATTACCACACCCACATTTTCATTGCCATACCCACACTCTCATTACCACACCCACACTCTCATTACCACACCCACACTCTTATTACAACACCCACACTCTCATTACCAAACCCACACTCTAACTGCCACACCCACACTCTCATTACCACACCCACACTCTCATCGCCACACCCACACTCTTATTACAACACCCACACTCTCATTACCAAACCCACACTCTAACTGCCACACCCACACTCTCATTACCACACCCACACTCTCATTGCCACACCCACACTCTTATTACAACACCCACACTCTCATTACCAAACCCACACTCTAACTGCCACACCCACACTCTCATTACCACACCCACACTCTCATTGCCACACCCACACTCTTATTACAACACCCACACTCTCATTACCAAACCCACACTCTAACTGCCACACCCACACTCTCATTGTCACACCCACACCCTCATTACCACACCCACACTCTCACTGCCATACCCACACTCTCACTATCACAGTTAACTAATGTTCAGTTTTTGCCAGTTTCTAGGTCTTGTTTCCTCAATGCTTTTTTCCTTAGCTGCAGTTGGAAATGTAAACCTTATTGTGGTCTTCCCTTGGCACATTTCTAACTATGTACCTTTGTTGAGTTCTATCCATTAACCATGCTTTCAGACCCTAGTGAGTATAATGGCTTTGCTTATACAACCACTCTACAAATTGTTTCAAATCCTACCAAACCTTGCCACAAGCCAGTCACACTAAACTGCAACAGAGTGTATTTTCATCATTTTTAATCATTTTGTGTGTTGGAGAATGATACCATCCTCCGTATGTGTCACCCTGCTGCGGCAGTGCTTAGTAACCACAAAAGAAACACAGAGGCACTTGTAAGGGAAAATAGCACATGAAATTCCTCTAGAGGTTCATTATAAAATAGAGCTGTTTTTTTATGTGGGTGTTAAAAAAACCAGGAGAACAGCGACAAAGAAAAAGAGCAAGAGAATAAATGTTACATATGTGGGTGTATATTTTACAATCTTTAGATTGCTTTCAAATATTTGGTGGAAGATATGGAAGATTTTCACATAGTAATTACCCTCACTGTTACACCCACACTCTCACTGCCACACCAACACCCCTCACTGTTACACCCACACTCTCACTGCCACACCAGCACCCCTCACTGTTACACCCACACCCTCACTGCCACACCAACACCCCTCACTGTTACACCCACACTCTCACTGCCACACCAACACCCCTCACTGTTACACCCACACTCTCACTGCCACACCAACACCCCTCACTGTTACACCCACACTCTCACTGCCACACCAACACCCCTCACTGTTACACCCACACTCTCACTGCCACACCAACACCCTCACTGTTACACCCACACTCTCACTGCCACACCAACACCCCTCACTGTTACACCCACACTCTCACTGCCACACCAGCACCCTCACCGTTACACCAACACTCTCACTGCCACACCAACACCCCTCACTGTTACACCCACACTCTCACTGCCACACCAACACCCCTCACTGTTACACCCACACTCTCACTGCCACACCAACACCCCTCACTGTTACACCCACACTCTCACTGCCACACCAACACCCCTCACTGTTACACCCACACTCTCACTGCCACACCAACACCCCTCACTGTTACACCCACACCCTTACTGCCACACCAACACCCCTCACTGTTACACCCACACTCTCACTGCCACACCAACACCCCTCACTGTTACACCCACACCCTTACTGCCACACCAACACCCCTCACTGTTACACCCACACTCTCACTGCCACACCAACACCCCTCACTGTTACACCCACACCCTTACTGCCACACCAACACCCTCACTGTTACACCCACACTCTCACTGCCACACCAACACCCTCACTGTTACACCCACACTCTCACTGCCACACCCACACCCCTCACTGTTACACCCACACTCTCACTGCCACACCAACACCCCTCACTGTTACACCCACACTCTCACTGCCACACCAACACCCCTCACTGTTACACCCACACCCTCACTGCCACACCAACACCCTCACTGTTACACCCACACTCTCACTGCCACACCAACACCCCTCACTGTTACACCCACACTCTCACTGCCACACCAACACCCCTCACTGTTACACCCACACTCTCACTGCCACACCAACACCCCTCACTGTTACACCCACACCCTCACTGCCACACCAACACCCTCACTGTTACACCCACACCCTCACTGCCACACCAACACCCTCACTGTTACACCCACACTCTCACTGCCACACCAACACCCCTCACTGTTACACCCACACTCTCACTGCCACACCAACACCCCTCACTGTTACACCCACACTCTCACTGCCACACCAACACCCCTCACTGTTACACCCACACCCTCACTGCCACACCAACACCCTCACTGTTACACCCACACTCTCACTGCCACACCAACACCCCTCACTGTTACACCCACACTCTCACTGCCACACCAACACCCCTCACTGTTACACCCACACTCTCACTGCCACACCAACACCCCTCACTGTTACACCCACACTCTCACTGCCACACCAACACCCCTCACTGTTACACCCACACTCTCACTGCCACACCAACACCCCTCACTGTTACACCCACACTCTCACTGCCACACCAACACCCCTCACTGTTACACCCACACTCTCACTGCCACACCAACACCCCTCACTGTTACACCCACACTCTCACTGCCACACCAACACCCCTCACTGTTACACCCACACTCTCACTGCCACACCAACACCCCTCACTGTTACACCCACACTCTCACTGCCACACCAACACCCCTCACTGTTACACCCACACTCTCACTGCCACACCAACACCCCTCACTGTTACACCCACACTCTCACTGCCACACCAACACCCCTCACTGTTACACCCACACTCTCACTGCCACACCAACACCCCTCACTGTTACACCCACACTCTCACTGCCACACCAACACCCCTCACTGTTACACCCACACTCTCACTGCCACACCAACACCCCTCACTGTTACACCCACACTCTCACTGCCACACCAACACCCCTCACTGTTACACCCACACTCTCACTGCCACACCAACACCCCTCACTGTTACACCCACACTCTCACTGCCACACCAACACCCCTCACTGTTACACCCACACTCTCACTGCCACACCAACACCCCTCACTGTTACACCCACACTCTCACTGCCACACCAACACCCCTCACTGTTACACCCACACTCTCACTGCCACACCAACACCCCTCACTGTTACACCCACACTCTCACTGCCACACCAACACCCCTCACTGTTACACCCACACTCTCACTGCCACACCAACACCCTCACTGTTACACCCACACTCTCACTGCCACACCAACACCCCTCACTGTTACACCCACACTCTCACTGCCACACCAACACCCCTCACTGTTACACCCACACTCTCACTGCCACACCAACACCCCTCACTGTTACACCCACACTCTCACTGCCACACCAACACCCCTCACTGTTACACCCACACTCTCACTGCCACACCAACACCCCTCACTGTTACACCCACACTCTCACTGCCACACCAACACCCCTCACTGTTACACCCACACTCTCACTGCCACACCAACACCCCTCACTGTTACACCCACACTCTCACTGCCACACCAACACCCCTCACTGTTACACCCACACTCTCACTGCCACACCAACACCCCTCACTGTTACACCCACACTCTCACTGCCACACCAACACCCTCACTGTTACACCCACACTCTCACTGCCACACCAACACCCCTCACTGTTACACCCACACTCTCACTGCCACACCAACACCCCTCACTGTTACACCCACACTCTCACTGCCACACCAACACCCCTCACTGTTACACCCACACTCTCACTGCCACACCAACACCCCTCACTGTTACACCCACACTCTCACTGCCACACCAACACCCCTCACTGTTACACCCACACTCTCACTGCCACACCAACACCCCTCACTGTTACACCCACACTCTCACTGCCACACCAACACCCCTCACTGTTACACCCACACTCTCACTGCCACACCAACACCCCTCACTGTTACACCCACACTCTCACTGCCACACCAACACCCCTCACTGTTACACCCACACTCTCACTGCCACACCAACACCCCTCACTGTTACACCCACACTCTCACTGCCACACCAACACCCCTCACTGTTACACCCACACTCTCACTGCCACACCAACACCCCTCACTGTTACACCCACACTCTCACTGCCACACCAACACCCCTCACTGTTACACCCACACTCTCACTGCCACACCAACACCCCTCACTGTTACACCCACACTCTCACTGCCACACCAACACCCCTCACTGTTACACCCACACTCTCACTGCCACACCAACACCCCTCACTGTTACACCCACACTCTCACTGCCACACCAACACCCCTCACTGTTACACCCACACCCTCACTGCCACACCAACACCCCTCACTGTTACACCCACACTCTCACTGCCACACCAACACCCCTCACTGTTACACCCACACTCTCACTGCCACACCAACACCCCTCACTGTTACACCCACACTCTCACTGCCACACCAACACCCCTCACTGTTACACCCACACTCTCACTGCCACACCAACACCCCTCACTGTTACACCCACACTCTCACTGCCACACCAACACCCCTCACTGTTACACCCACACTCTCACTGCCACACCAACACCCCTCACTGTTACACCCACACTCTCACTGCCACACCAACACCCCTCACTGTTACACCCACACTCTCACTGCCACACCAACACCCCTCACTGTTACACCCACACTCTCACTGCCACACCAACACCCCTCACTGTAACACCCACACCCTCACTGCCACACCAACACCCTCACTGTTACACCCACACTCTCACTGCCACACCAACACCCCTCACTGTTACACCCACACTCTCACTGCCACACCAACACCCCTCACAGCTACACCCACATCTTTCACTCACACCTCACACCTCTTTTGTTGCACTTTCATTGTCACACCAACACATGCCATACCTTTGCTCTCTCATAACCACACTCACACACACACACACACACACACACACACACACACACACACACACAAACACACACCCAGACACTGCTACTGCTGGGTACTACTCATTAGCTTTCCTCCAGCCTTCCCAATTTGGTGACCAGGCAGCTGACATTAATTAAAGAACTGCATGAGTGGGCATGGTACAATTTATTGAAAAGCTTTCCACACTCACGCTGTTCCTCACTGTTCGTGAAGCACAGCATCAGGAATGTGAAAGCATGCTCCCTGCAGGACATTAAAGCATAAATGTTGATAAATCCCGCTACTGATGGCTTTGATGAGAAATTAGAAAGATGGCTTTGAAGCAGGCTTTTGCTCTCTGAGCTTTCCAGAGGAGGTGTCTCCTCACAGGAACTGCCCACATTCATTTGAGATCTTTTCAGACGATCAAATACAAGTTCCACTGATGTTGTACGTGAGCTTAAATGGCAGTTTATTATAGCAAGCAGGGCATGTTTTGGGAAAGCTGATAGTGTGTAATTTGAGGAAAAATATAGCTGATGAGGAACCATTTATAAAATATGCTCATCGAGATGATGATGTGTATAATAAAGGGCAAATACATTTTCTAACGTTAGGCAGAATCAGTGGTAATTACATTCTGATAGCACAAATATAAACCACTGGAATTGTGTGAACAGTGTGACTGTGCACAATTATCTTTAATTGTTATTTTATATTACTTTTTACTTAATCTATAATTACAGAAAGTAAATACAGGACCACATTATTCTTCTCTTCTCTTCTCTTCTCTTCTCTTCTCTTCTCTTCTCTTCTCTTCTCTTCTTCTTTTCTCTCAGTGGGTTTCTTCTCTCCACTTTCAATAATTCATAAAAGCTAGCAAATTCCCCCCCCCCGCCCCTCCCCAGAATCTGCACAGCTAAATCATTAATGTTTTAACACACACACACACACACACACACACAAACACATACACACACACTCACACACACAAACATAGAGTACTTGTGAATTGTGTAGACCTTTCACTTACATAATTATTACTGTAACTTATTAGTGATATGTCTACATCTAGAACAAAACCAAAACTTTAATCTCAGTGAAAGAAAATGTTTGCCTCTTTTAAAATGATTTTAAAATGTTTTTTGTTCGGAAAAATCTGAAAAATGAATATGACATGCACCATGTGGGACTACCAACATGTGTAGTGATAGCAGTATTGTGATATGTGGCACATTCTGCAACACAGACACACAAACACACACACACACACGCACACACAGGTACACAAAACACATTTGAGCTGTGTGACTTCAGACAAATCCCTCCTTGACTCAAAGTTGGATGGTTGCCAGATTTACAGGTTTTATACCCACCATCAAGTCTTTTGAAGAAACCTGCATTCAAGTGGGTATTTTTTTCAGAAACTTGGCAACCTTTCCCAATAGTTTAATCACAGCTTTATGAATTTAGAAGTGGGGTTAGCACCCCTTATTGTTACTCCTTAATGTTTAACAATCGATATCTAGTCAGAAAATGAGCAGGACATGCCTCATATTACCTAAAAACCAGGATGTAGCAATGACTCAGTAGCACAGGCAGCTTAACACTGTAAATCATGGAAAAGCGCATCATAGCGAGGGGGAAGTACGTGACATTGAAAATTAAAGAGGCCACGTATTAGTAAGATGTGAAAAATGAAAGTCGACACTCGGGCACAGAATGGCAGAACTGGAGTTTTTTCCACATGACACAACCAATTTATCCAATCATGGTTGTTGAAACTGCAAATATGCAAATAAGCTCTATTACAATATTTATAAAGGTTATAAGAATGTTTTTGAATGTACAGTGTGAAACATCAGGTTATGAATAGCCAGGATTAATTGTTAAACCCCGGGGTAAAGTATGATCTGTGTGAAACTTCAAGCAAAATAACCCAGGATTCCATTTACCTGGGGTTTATAATCACTCAGGGGCAATTAGTTCAAGTGTGAAGAGCTCTTACATGCCTGAATGAACACATTGTCATTAGAAAGTTTCAAGTATTTCTCAATTATTATGCTGAATGTTCAACTGAACCTGGAGACTTGAGGCACATATTCAAGCAATGCTTATTTTTTTATATCGACAACCTATTATAGAGACACCACTGTGTTTCTAACAATATGTACAATATGTATAATATGAAATTTGCTAAGTGTGTTTTGTGCATTTTCAACATATGATCATTGATTCCAATTGAACTCAAAACCTTTGAAATTTATTCTTTTTCTTCAGCCAAATGGAAAATGTTTCACTTTTATTATTGACTATTTCCGTGACTATTGTGTGTTCTCTGTGATTAACTTTTTTAAGCGAGGGAACTCACCAGTGCTAGAGAAGCTCCTTTGGTCTCCACTAAAATGATTAATTTGGTCATTTGCATTGTGCAGCATCCAGCTGGGATCCTTCTGGTCTAGCACTTCTTTCTTGCTTATATAAAGAGAGAGAGAGAGAGAGAGAGAGAGAGAGAGAGAGAGAAATGATTTAAAATTAGAAAATCCTGTGCGACTTCTCTCAGAGATGTCAGTCTGATAAAAAATTAATTTGGGAAGCTATCATAATATAGAGAGGACGTGAGAGAAAGTGAGAGAGAACATGCGACTGAGCAGCTTGCCAAGGGATTTCTTCATTACCAGCAGGCAGAAGATCATCAGGAAGAATTCCGACGCAGACCAAGACACATGCGGTCTGAAACCAGCTGTGGGTCAATCCTATTTGTGTCAGTGGGACTGAGTGGGAACAGAATCTGGGCTTAAAGCAGATTAGAGCCTGTATGGTGGTCTGAGATCATGGCGGTCTCACATTGTGTTGTTCTCCCCTATTATTCTTTGTAGGCTGATAACTATTTAAATCTTGTAGACTGATTTTATTCAGATGATTGCAATTTATAGTACATAAGCCTTCACTTCCCCTTGGATAGAGACTTGTCAAATGGGGGTGTGTGTCAATATGTGGGCTTTTGTTTGTAATCAGAATGAAGAGAAGAACATTTTCTGAAATGGAGAAATGTAAAAATATGGCACTAACTTTGTGTGCATGTTGTGTGTGTTTAGAGGCTACGATTCTGACTCTGTGCCTGTTCTTTGCAGAGTAAGATGAGATTCTTTAAGACAATGTCTTTTGAGAGTGTGTGTGTGTGTGTGTGTGTGTGTGTGTGTGTGCATGTCTATACGTGTGCTTGTGAGTTTGATAAGATGCTAGCAGACAGGTATTGTCAGCTTCTTTATCAATCACACCCTTGCTAGGAAGGTGAGTGACATCTGAACGTGTTCAGTGCGGCACATTGGCGAGGGGTGTTGTCAGTAGCAGTCAGGCGTACCAACAGAACCTCTCTCCCTTCCAAAGATCAGCCCATAAGCCAGCTCAGCAGATAATAAACACTACAAATAAAAACTTTTATTCACCTCTTGATTGCTTCCTCTGGGCTGAATAGAGTCTGAAGCATTGTGTTAATATTGCAAGGATCAGAATACAGAATAATGTTTAAAGAAGTCTGGAGCTGTAGCAGTGATCATTTTTAGTTTTAATTCTTTTGGCAATTCAGGTGCATCACTTCCTCTTCATGCTTCAGAGAATCAGCACAAAGATAAATAAACCACACACACAGCGAGACCGAGAGGATATAAAGCTGAAGCTAAACAAATGTGCTCAGAGATGATCCTGTGGTACAGATTCAGTGGAGAGAGACAGTGTGCATGACTGTGCATTTATGATGGAGAAAAGCAGCAGAGCTCCAGGTGTAGCTGCTAAACTTTTTTTTTTTTTTTTTTTTGCACAGACATAGATAGAACAAGCTTTATGAAGCCTTGTCACTTAAATGACCACCCTGGGATTTGAGTACAAATTACATCTCAAATGCATTTATTACTCTTTATGCAATTTATGCAAATGAAACAAATCATATAAAGCTCATTTTCTTCTAAAGTCTGTGCTGCTTGTCACATTTGAAATAGATATTCCTGGGTCATTGGAAAGCCCTGTGCAAACAGAATCCTGGGTTATTTTATTTTACATTTCAGACTACTCATACTTTACCATGGGTTAATAGTTAATCCTGACTATTCATAATCTGGTATTTCATACTGTACATTCCTAAACCCTGGCTTAACATTCTTATTAACCTATTTGCAGTGACAACAACCACATTCGGATAAATACAGCTTTTGATTTTCTAAATAATGGCTGGTCTCGTGTCCTGTTGCAAAGCATCTAGTTGTAACATCCTAACACTACATTGTTTTCATTCATTCATTCATTCATTCATCTTCTACCGCTTATCCGAACTACCTCGGGTCACGGGGAGCCTGTGCCTATCTCAGGCGTCATCGGGCATCAAGGCAGGATACACCCTGGACCCTGGACGGAGTGCCAACCCATGCAAACCCTGCAAATAAAAATGACCAGTGTGAAACCTCTACCTGGGGTAAAAAGCAGTTTGAAAGGCCCTATGAGTATTTTTGGCAAAATTCCTACATTAATGAATACACTACAGTGCAGCCATTATGTGGCCATTTATTTTATATAAATGATAGCTGAAACATATCTGAAGATGATACCCCTTAGTGCCCCTTTTATTGAGGTAATGTGTCTAAAAGCTGGCCATACCATATTATCTTTTGGACTGGTGACCAATTTTGCCTTCGAAAACTATTCTTGAAGTATTCTTCCAAATCATCCTTGATGCTCATCTACAAAGCCACAGCCATTCTTGTGCATTCCTTAAAGTCTCCAGCATGACTGGGTTCGACCCACGATCCCGCAAGATACGTGGCAGACTTGTATCAAGATTTTTCTCTATACTGAATATCCTCTTGAGTTAGACGCAAGCTGACAGCTGACTCAAAGTCTTTAAACCAGGACTGAACACCTGACTCTTCACTTTTGTAGCTCTCTTCTCTTCTTGGCTGTTTCATAACTACTGTAGAATCTAAATGTTTAGTTGTTCAAGCTTCTTTATTTTTGCACTAGAGCTATGAGTCTAAAGTTAGCAACTAGTATTGGGATATGTCTTAGACTGTCTCAGATCTTTGAGACATCCATAAATCCATCCTTTCATCCATCCTTTTGTTCATCCATCCATCCTCTGTACATTTTATACTATATAGCTTTACAGGGAGTCTTTAGTCTATCCTTGGGGACTCTGGGTACAAGTCGGGGACACCTTGGACGGTACACCCTCTCAAATCCTTGAGTCAAGTCAAGTCACACAGTCAATTTATTGTCAATTCAACCACATATAGCTGACATAGTACACAGTGAAATGAAACAATGTTTCTCCAGGACAACGGTGCTACAAAAAAAACAGCATAAAGCTAAATAAAATAACACAGAGCTACATAAAGTGCAATGTGTGCAACCTAGTGCAACAGTGCTAGACAAAAGACAGTGCAAACAGACAATACAAGACACTACAAGACAAATACACAAAATGGTACTGACTAGTGTGCATACTGTATATAATAAAGTACATTGTGCAATTGTAAACATATACATATGTATAAACATATACATGGTTTGATGAGTTATTGAAGTGTAGTGTGCAAAACATCAATGTGGCGTGTGAAACAGCAATGTAGTGTGCAAAAACAGCAACTGAGTGAGTGATTGATTTGTACAGTCCAGTGTACTGTAGATTACACAGTTGGGTGTGTGTGTGTTCGGTATAATTCACTTTTGTTTGTTGAGAAGCCTGATGGCTTGTGGGAAGAAACTATTGCACAGTCTGGTTGTGAGGGGCCAAATGCTATGGTACCTTTTTCCAGATGGCAGTGAGGGTGAAGAGTGTGTGTGAGGGGTTTGCGGGGTCATCCACAATGGTGTTGGCTTTGCGGATGCAGCGCGTGTTATGAATGTCCGTGTTGGAGGGATGAGAGATACTGATGATCTTCTCAGCTGGCCTTGCTATCTGCTGCTTGATCCGAGGCAGGGCAGTTCCCAAACCAGACAGTGAAACAGCTGATCAGGATGCTCTTGGTGGTCCCTTTCTAAAACATGGTTTTGATGGGTGGTGGAGAATGTGCTTTCCTTGTCAAGCACTGCTGGTCTTTTTTACTGATGGAGCTATTTTTGAGTGACTACTGTAGGTGAAGATTTTCGGCATGGGAACACCAAGATCCAACGATGTTTAGCAGAGAGTGGTTGCTCTGTGCTCTCCAGAAGCCAACAACCAGCTCTTCAGTTTTGTCAACGTTCAGATTCAGGTTGTTGGCTCTACACCTCCTCGGTGTAAGCTGACTCGTTGTTCTTACTGATGAGACCCACAACGGTTGTGTCATCTGCAAACTTGATGATGTGGTTCAATCTGTGCATTATGAGTTTTGAGTCAGCAGAGTGAATAGCAGTGGACTGAGCACACAGCTCTGAGGGGCCCCAGTGCTCAGTGTGGTGGTGCTGGAGATGCTTTTTTCCAATCTGGACTGTCTGAGATCTTCCACTGAGGAAGTCCAAGATTCAGTTGCGGAGGGAGGTGCTCAGGCCCAGCAGGCTTATCTTCTCGGGCATGTGCTGAGAGATGATTGTGTTGAATGCCAAACTATAGTCTATGAACAGTATTTGAACATGTGTGTCTTTTTTGTCCATGTGGGTGAGGGTCAGATGGAGACTTGCGTCAATGGCAGTTTGGCCCTTGCCACACATCCATCTATCTGTACATCTGTCTATCCATCTGTCTGTCCTTTCAGCTGTCTGTCCATCAATCCATCAATCCATCCATCCATCCATCCATCCAGCCATCCATCCATCACTCCTCTGTACAGTTTATTTTGTACTAATTTTCAGGGAGTCTGGAGTCGATCCTATGGTTGGCATGGAATCATGGAATGACAAATAGATTTTAGGTGTCCAAGATGGCTGACCCTGTAACATTTTACACTATAAATACACTATTAAGTGTATTAATTGTGTCATTCTATGTTGTAGACAGTTATACTCTAAACTAAACCACATCTCCCACTTCACATAGCATTTCTGAGAATCTGGTAGAAGTTTGAGACAATTATTTATGGGCATATGCTGTTATGGAATAGAATTTGAATTATTTGAGCATCCATTACTTTTCAATACATTTTTCATATAATATTATTAGAAAATAAAAGAATTAAATAGGATGTTAAGCACGTCTTGAATTTGTACATTTGGTTTTTCCTTTAAAGCCTGTAGGATATCTGAGAAACATTTTAGCTGTTTTTCATTCTCGGTGCTCAACAGTAATTTGAGCTCTAAGGATCTTAAGCTTACTCTGCTTTGACATAACATATTTTATACAGTAGAGTAGGTGTATGTAGCCTCTGACTTGCTAAATTGTTTGGACTCTTATGTATGAGGCCAAAAATTAGATATCTGGCATTTTTTTATTTTGATCTTGAGCCTAAATTTTCAAACCTTCAACTGACAATTGAAGGTGTTTGGCTATAAATGAGTAGTCCTCAAAGCCTGTATTCATTAAAAACTCTTCACATTTCTTTCCTTCTTTCCTGTTTATGCTTGTTGTCTTACAGTCTCTGATAAGCGTCTCATTTGCTGCTCATTCTTTCCCCTGGACTCCATTACTTGCTCTCTGGATTGTCAGAGTGGGATTTAATTGGCTGTCATGTCTGGTGCCAGTGTTTGATTGGTGTCTGGGCTCAGGTATGGGTGGGTGGGGAGAAAATCCTGATGGAAGCTGGGCAAGGTTAGCTGTCTTGCTGGGCGCCTGTAAGCCTGCCGAGCCTCTGATGACTGAGCCAGGGAACTGCCAACCCTGGCACTAACAGAGCAGACGCTAACTCAGCTCTCTCATTTTGTTCTTCTATTTCTCTTTCCTTTTCATCACCGCCTTGTCTTTCTCTTCCATCTCTGTATCAAATATGGACATCTATCAGAGGATTGAGTGCAGCAGACTGAGCTAAAAATACATTCATCATTAGTGTTTGAAGAAGGAGTATAAAGTATCCCACCTTTCACTTTTTCTCTGACTTTTGTTCAACAATATTTTTTTTGGAACACTGGTTTCAAGTGACTCTTTTTTGTTGTCTGAAATGAAATGACTATGAAGTGACGATGAATGATATAGACACGTTTGGACATGGACAAGTATATTACATAAGAATTAATAAATAATTATTTGATTGTGTTGAAAAAATGTTGATTCAGTGTGTCGTGACTAGAGCATTCTGTGCTCCACTTAAATGTCACTTGGAGTCTACAAGGACTTCACCACTAACAATTGTCTGTTCTTGCTGTGGATTCTCAATATTTGTATGAGTAATGAATTATGGGAATTGTAGTAGATACGCTAGTTTCTGTAGCTGATAAACCTTAGTTCTCTCAGAAAACTCTTTTCGCTCTCTTTTTCTGTCTTTACCTCTCTCATTGAGTAATACAAAAAAACCCAATTGCTTGCCATCTTACTCAGAAATTGGAAAACACTTCAGAAAGTCTTCTGTCCATGAAGTAAAACATATTGACCATTACTAATTGCTGACATCTAAAACTTCTTCTATAAATGTTAAATCAATCATGTCTTCTTATAAAAAGGTTGACCATATCAGCAATTAAATGTATTTGCCTCAATAACAACACAAAAAAAAGTTCAGGTTTATTAGCAGGCTAAGATCGTGTGTAGCGTTAGCCATGTTTTTGTGACTGAGATGTTAATATCTATATGACAATATGACTAGGCATTTCAATGAATCTAATTTACTTGCAAGACAATGTAACTAGTATACTTATATAAATCAGCAAAAATAAATATTTTGCATCAGGATAACATGTTAAGCAACATTTAAACCACATTCGTGTCTATTTGTTCAGAACGAAATGGACTCTTACCTTGCATTTCTGTTGGCTTCTTAGTAACTTGGAAGAATTTAGTCTTCTTCACACTGGATGTGTTTTTTTTTTTAACCAAGAAGTGTCTTTCCAGTCCTCAGACATGTATGAACGGTGCCTTGTGCAGTGTTTTTTCGAAAGTCAGAAGACATCAAGCTCTTTACAGCATCAAAACTTGCAGTCACGATTCCATGTTTTGCAAACCGAATCTGCGTGTTTCTCCCAAATTGCATCAGCCAAATCTAATAGTAGAATTTTTAAGTAAATATAACTTAATTATATTTATAATTAGTATTTTGGAAAAGCACATTGCTTAAATGTTTTTCTAGATTTCTTTATATAATATGTTTGGATTATTTGAATCATTTGTAATTATGAAAAATGTGTTTTAGCAATTAATTTATAGTAAGTACGATACTGAAAGTCAGTCTCTGGTGGTCCAGTGGCACGGCTCACAGTCCTGGGCAGGGAACCAACCTTGGGGGGTTAAAACTCAGTGCCGCACCCAAGCCCGAGTTAAAATGGCAGGGTGGTGTTGGTATGGACATACGGCCTAAAACCTGTGCCAAAATCAAATATGTGGATTGGATAAGCCACTGTGGGATCCTGAACAGGAAACAGATGAACAACAAAAAGTATAGCGTATAGTACCCAAAATATCTAAGTAAATTAACAGACATCATTTTTGTTTGTTCAAAATTAGAAATTTACTGATTATTAGACACCTTTGTACCAAATCATAGTCGACACTACACTACAATATAATGGATTCTATATAACATTTTATGCCATTAAAAAAAGTGGGTAATAACTTATTGGGTGCTGTAACATAGCATCTAATTCTAATTCTAACGTTAATATTGGGTACCATAGGTGTGTAATATAACCTGGGAATCATTAGCTAGTAAGTCTGAAATCCTTCACTGCCGGTTTTATCTAAAGCTCAGTGTGTGCTTGCGTCTAACCCGCTCTTCTTTATTAAGAGCTTCATCACTTACCTGCAGATGGAAGGAACATCACTCGGGATGCGGTAGGAATATTAACTTAGAGTTACTGAATCTCTAGTTGAATTTATAACGATTAGAGGCAGAGCGAATTGTAGACTACTTTGTACACGATTAGTACAACGTTTTAATTCACTGGTATGTGCATGTTTGGTATGATCAAAGGTGACAGATGAGCATATTTTCAAACAGGTTTGCATAACCGTATGGGGAGCCAGGCACAGCTAAGTGCTATGGGAGAGTCTCGGAGGAAAGAGAACAGAAGAGATAAAAAAAGCAACACAGAGACGGAAAGAGTTGGACTAAGAGAGAGAAAGTTGGAAAGAAAGGGCGAGTGGGCATGTTTTTAAAGACAGTGAAGAAATGAAACAGAAATGTCTCCGTGTGATGAACTCGCCATCTGCAAAGATGGAAGACCAGATTCCAGCGGGATTAATTAAACAAGTAGAACCCACCTCTGTTTCTTTCTCTCTCTCTCTCTCTCTCTCTCTCTCTATCTCTCTCTTTCTCTGTCTCTAGCTCTCACACTTTCTTCCTTTCTTTTCTGTCTTCTCGGTAAATGAATATAATGTAGCCGCAGTGCTGTAGCTTTCAGGCCTTACATTCTCTCCCTCCGTTCTCGCTCACTGAGAATTAAATTAGGCTTTGTACTGGCATGTTTTCCTTCTTTATTAAACAAAGTCTCTTTTCGTTCCCATACGGAAGAAGACTTGATAAGTGTGCTGTATTTTGGCACATCTTCATACTGCCTAGTCATCCAGTACTCTAGACTGGATTTGGAATGATGCAAAATTGGTGGTTTCCTGGTAATAAAGGACCACGCTGTGTGTTTGTGAGCTGCACTGTGCCCGGTGGCAGAAAGAACAACACATCAGAAGTGTGTTCCTGCTGGCTTGGCCTTTTAATGGCAGGAGAAGAAGGGTGTGTGAGAGAATGTGTGTGAGTTTGTGTGTATGTCTATAGGAGTGGGAGTCAAGTGCTTTGCCACTGCTATCGATGTGACACATGATTCTCTAATGCGTGGATGCAACCGCATGCTTCTAACAAGGAAATTGATTCCCCCCCTTTCTCGCTCTCCTTCTTCCTGAAGCATTCATACATTTTTCACCTAGTTACATTAAAACAACAACAACAAAGAAACACAGAAAACAAGTGAATTACTAGCAATTAAAACCTAACCGGAGTGTGGCCAGTAATTAGGCCTGGCTGCTTGAAGTGCTGCAGTGTATTGGCTTTTGCAGGCTGCTGGTTATTTATGGCTGTTTGCTGTTCTGTTTACACGACTTCTGAAACAAAGTTTAACAAAAATTAGCACACACAGCCACTGTATTGTGTTTTATATATATTTATATAAGGGGGGCACTAAGCACGGTGACTTAGTGGTTAGCATGTTCGCCTCACACCTCCAGGGTCGGGGTTCGATTCCCGCCTCCACCTTGTGTGTGTGGAGTTTGCATGTTCTCCCTGTGCCTCGGGGGTTTCCTCCGGGTACTCCGGTTTCCTCCCCGGTCCAAAGACATGGTTGATTGGCATCTTTGGAAAATTGTCCCTAGTGTGTGATTGCGTGAGTGAATGAGTGTGTGTGCCCTGTGATGGGTTGGCACTCCGTCCAGGGTGTATCCTGCCTTGATGCCCAATGACGCCTGAGATGCCTGAGGCACAGGCTACCCGTGACCCGAGGTAGTTCAGATGAGCGGTAGAAGATGAAAAAGATATATTTATATAGGTGGACATGGTGGCTTAGTGGTTACCCTGTTTGCCTCACACCTCTGGAGTTTCCTCTGGGTAGTCCGGTTTTCTCCCTTTAGTTTAAACATGATTTGTCGGGTGATTGGCGTCTCTAAATTTTGAGTATGAATGTGTGTGAGTGTATGTGTGTGATTGTGCCCTGTGATGGGTTGGTACTCCATCCAGGGTGTCACCTGCCTAGAACCTGAGTTCCCTAGGGTTAGGGTTAGGGTTAGGGTAAAGCCATACAGAAAATGGATGGGGGGATGGATGGATGAGTGGATGGATGTATGAGTGGATGGATGGATGGATGGATGGAGGTCTTAGTTTACA